>NC_084951.1:27222540-27254597 GCF_949316205.1 Platichthys flesus | reverse complement strand
TTAATGAACAAGACAAGAAAACGATAGAATCAATAAAACATCAGGAATACGAGAGGAATCATTTCAGGGAACATCTGGAGTTTGTGTGAAGAAACTGTTAACGACGTGTTTTCAAGAAAGATATGAAATCAGAAATTAGAAAACAGACTGACAGACAGCAGCGGTCGGGGGGGGGGGGGGGGGGGGGGTACTCACAGTCTTTGGGGATGTTGATGGCTCCTTGAGCGAAGGGAGGCGCAAGGGACAGGAAGGAGAGGGGGAGGAGGAGGAGCAGGGCGGGGGGGCACGGGCCCTTACAGCCCATCCACCGACGCTGTGACACACACATCTCTCAATGTCCCATCAAAAGTGATGCAGGACTCCCACACGCTCATCAACACATAAACACACACACGCGCACAACTCTGAGACACACACTCCAGCCGCTCTGGAGACAGACTGGGACAAGTTGTGTTTCAGTGGGTTTGTGTTGAGGCCGAGTCTCCGTCAGGTCGGTAGTCTCCTCTGCTGAGGAAGAGAGGGGGGGGGGGGGGGGGGGGGGTGGGGGAAGAGAGAGAACAAAGAAGGGATGGGGGGGAAGATGAAAAGAAAGAAAAGAAATCATTAATTTCAACAAACATTAATCATCTCACAACAAGACAAATACTAATTTACTCCAGAGGGAAACCAGAATTAATGTTGACCTCCAAATTAAAATATACTCAGTTAATTGTGTGTGTGTGTGTGTGTGTGTGTGTGTGTGTGTGTGTGTGTGTGTGTGTATGTGTGTGTGCTGTGTGTGTGTGTCAAAGACGAAGGGATCAGGTCATCTGATAAAGAAGAGATCAGATCAAAGCTGCAGGAAACATCTACTCTTCTAATTACAAAGACTGTGTGTGTGTGTGTGAGTGTGTGTGTGTGTGTGTGTGTGTGTGTGTGTGTGTGTGTGTGTGTTTCTGCCACATCAGCTTAATTTCCCTTCATCTGAACATCTTCTCTTTTGTTCCTGCCTGGTGACTAAACACTGACCCGTGACAGCCGGAGTGTCGGGGGTGGTGGGGGTGCTGGGTTGGTGGTGTGTGTGTGTGTGGGGGGGGATTACACAGATGGAGCAGAGCTTTCTCTCTTTTGTTCCCTCGTATCGCCGCCTGGTCTCAACCGGGCCGACACCTCAACTCGCCAAGTTCGGTCATTTCCTGGTTTCTGGCTGAAGACCTTAAAGCTGCTCTGATCCTTTAGAAATTAAAATTCTAAAACTCTATAAATAACCAGCTGAGACAAAACCTAAACCCTCCGAGCAGCCGCCGCCTTTTAGGGGAAAACTCATCATGAGAAAACCAGCAGAGAGGTTCTTCCTCCTTATGGTTCCCTGGTCTTGTTATTGGATTTCCAGTCTAGGAGACACCTCCAGGTCTTTGAGGAGTGAGGACAGGTTCAACTCAGGTCTGAGATCAGGTGACGGCCTTTGATGAGAGACACGAGGGAAAGTTTCTGTGCAATAACGACTTTAACATGTTTCACTTCTTCTCAAAACATCAGGTTTTGTACAGAAAGTATTTGTTTCTGCAAATCAACAGAAATGTGAGTCACAGCTGCTCAGTGTGCGACTTCCTTCAGCTCCGACGTTAATGCTTCAAGGTTTCTGAAAATTCAAGGTTCAAATAATCTCTGCTTGGTCTGGACGTCCTGGAACTGAGGGCGAGGACTGAGGAGGAGGGGCCTAACCCAAAACACACACACACACACACACCAACGCACATGTACACACACACACACACACACACACACACAAAATACAGGGGTGGCAGCTGGCTAATGCAGCCCCCCTCCTGTATCCAATAATTACGCCACCGTCTCCCGACACACACACTCCCCCCCCCCCCCCCCCCCTCTCTCGCTCTCACTCACTCGCTCACTCTCTATCACACACACACACACACACAAAGGAAACATACATGACCCCCATTTCAGCTCCTATTGTTGTTGGATTCCCACCAATCTTGCGTGCTGTTGTTGTTGTCAATTATGACACACACACATCTCTCCTGTGTCATGGTCACTTAGATACACACACACACAATCACACACACATATGAGCACACAACTGCCCCAGGGCCCTGAGGCCTCCTGTTACCTGCCAGGCTAATCTACAAAATAAATGATCTGTAAGGAGAGAGTGTGTGTGTGTCTGTGTGTGTGTATGTTTGTGTGTGTGTGTGTGTGTGGTTGTGTGTGTGTGTGTGTGTGTGTGTGTGTGTGTTATAAGGGTAAAGATAATGACCAGCAGTGGGGGTTCCCTCGTGTCGGGCTCACAGACAGAATCTGTGACAGACGCGCAGAAGTGAACGATGGTGATGTATATTTCCCAGCATGCTTCAGGCCTCAGTGATGAAATGCTCGTGGTGACGGCGACGCCCACAATCTGGTTTGCAGTTGTTTAAAATAAGAGATTATTCATGTGGACTTCCTCTAATTTAAATATTCATGGAACTCCGACTGCGGTGCTGAGTTAAGGATGGTGGCGAGGGAGTGTGTGTGTGTGTGTGTGGGGGGGGTCCTGATGAAACATCTTCAGTGTATCATTCGAGTGATGACGAGTTGTGACACATTAAAGTGAGTGCGAGCCATTAGAGCTGCAGCGACGTTCACATCTTGTTAGTGAAGCAGAGTCGGACTCTCACTCACTGAACGTCAACGACTCATGAGCAACTCCTCGGATCACCCCCCCCCCCCCCCCCACAGCACTATGTTTCCACTATATTCACATAGAACTAGTTTAGAACTCATAATGAAATGATCTTATTATTATTGTTTTAATGCTGCAATGTAATTTTATCTGTTGTTTTATTGTGTTACCATGTAAAGCACTTCTCTGAAAGGTACTGTATGGAAATTATTATTATTATAATTATTATTATGATATTTTTTATATTGCTTCAAATGTTAAATAAGTGTTTTACATATAATGCAAATATTAATCTACAGTGCGATATATAACTTCTTATGATATATAACATTATATATCAGTTACAGTTAAAGCAGACAGAAGAACAAAGCATTTAAAATTACAATAACAGATATTGTGTGTGTGTGGGGGGGCTCTATTGTGCTCGGCCGGTGTGAGTTATATTTTACAGAATAAACAACGCAGCAAAGACGTTCATTTGTTAATTTTTTTTGTTCAAGTTCTACTTATTAGGTTGTATTTGTGTTTTATTTTTATTTATCATAACATTTCCGAATATATCGCTATTATTCACTCCTTCATTTCAGCATCAACTGCCGGCCTCCATTAGGACTCCAGTTGTTTTCCATCAGAGACTTTCTGAACCTGGTTGTTCACGAGGTCTTCAGAGTCAAACACATGTTTCTGCTCCGGTGATTTATCAAAATGATGAAACACGTTTGGTTATTTGAGTTTTCAAAAGTCTCCACAGCTTCAGGGCGGCAGTTCAGAGCCCGTGGGCGACTCGTCTCTGTCTCTGTCTCTGACTCTGACTCTGACTCTGTCTCTGTCTCTTTCTCTGTCTCTGATCTGTCTCTGTCTGTCTCTGTCTCTGATCTGTCTCTGTCTCTGTCTCTGTCTCTGACTCTGACTCTGTCTCTGACTCTGACTCTGACTCTGTCTCTGTCTCTTTCTCTGATCTGTCTCTGTGTCTGACTCTGACTCTGACTCTGTCTCTGTCTCTGTCTCTGTCTCTGTCTCTGTCTCTGTCTCTGTTCTGTCTCTGATGTGTCTCTGTCTCTGTCTCTGACTCTGACTCTGTCTCTGACTCTGACTCTGACTCTGTCTCTGTCTCTTTCTCTGTCTCTGATCTGTCTCTGTCTGTCTCTTTCTCTTTCTCTGTCTCTGATCTGTCTCTGACTCTGACTCTGACTCTGTCTCTGTCTCTGTCTCTTTCTCTGTCTCTGATCTGTCTCTGTCTGTCTCTGTCTCTGTCTCTGTCTCTTTCTCTGTCTCTGATCTGTCTCTGTCTCTGTCTCTGATCTGTCTCTGTCTGTCTCTATCTCTGATCTGTCTCTGTCTCTGTCTCTGTTCTGTCTCTGATCTGTCTCTGTCTCTGTCTCTGACTCTGTCTCTGTCTCTGTCTCTGTCTCTGTCTCTGTCTCTCTGTCTCTGTCTCTGTCTCTGTCTCTGATCTGTCTCTGTCTCTGTCTCTGTCTCTGTTCTGTTGAAGTGAACATTAAACATACTGCACTCATTTACTCCCCCCCCCCTCCAGGGTCCTGGGCCGTCCAACAGAACCTGAGGGGCTTTCGGAGGCCAGAGGCAGGTGGAGTGGCCGGTCCACTGGGAGGAGGGGGAGGACGGGGCTGGTGCAGGTGGGACGTCTACAGGGAAGGTGAGGGGGGGTCGTAGAGTAAAGATGGTGGGGGGGGGGGGGGTGCAGGTGGACGAATAGTGAGCGACAGAGCGTGAAATTAATTCATGGAAAGATTCCGATCCGCAGCAAAGAAGTGGGAAGTGTGGATGGAGAGATTAGGCAAAGAGGGAGGGAGGGAGGGGAGACAGAAGAGGATACTCCCCCCAACTCACACACACACACACACACGCACTCACACACGTGCACTCACACACTCACACACACACAACATGAGGAGAGGAAGAGCTATTCTCAGTTTGTCCCTCCCTCTTGGCCGCAAAACCTAAATTCACCTAAATTCATTATTTATTACACATCTCACATATGCGACTCCACACACACACACACACACACACTCACAAACACACACACACACAGACAGACAAACACACACGCACTCACCCCCTTACCCCCCCACACACACTGAATGCTGACCATGCTATAGCCTCGAGCAAAGAGGAGGGGTCACCTATAGATGATTTCAACTAAGTGTGTGTGTGTGAGTCTGTGTGTGTGTTTGTGTGTGTGTGCTTGTCTGCGTCTGAGTGTGTGTAGATCACCGAGCTGATGCCCTTCACATCCGGCCTCATGAATATGTAATGTAAGTGTCATTTTAATAAAGCACCACTGAGTTAAATGTGTCTGTGAGGAGATGATGTGAGTGTCAAACCCATAAATCACATTCATACTCTAATAATTAACTCATATACATTATTAACATCCTGAGGAAACATTTCTGAGAATCTACCAAAGGATATTCAAACATCATGTTTCTGCAGATCCTGGTTCATTGATACAAAGATCATGGTTTTGGTGAAATTTGGAAAAAGACCCGAGAAACTTTGAACATGAAACTTTGATTTGATCTGCGTTCACACACGTGTCTCCTCAAACGACTCTTCATGTTTATGAATATTTATGTTCTGATGAATCTTCTGACTCTCAGTTTGTGGACCTGCAGCCGACGGCAGCCGGACACGTGGTGGTGCATCATGGGAGGTGAGACGTGTGCAGCTCCCAGCACCCAGTCCCATCTTCTCTGGAAACTGACCAGTGGCTCTTTCTGCTTTATGACACCTTTACACATAAGTCACCATTATTTATAGTGAATGACCTCACACACACACACACACACACACACACACACACACACACACACACACACACACACACACGCGTCTGTGTCCAGCTGCCTTTATGGATAACTAGACTGGAGTCCCTGTGGATGAGGGGAGATAAATAACTCAATAACCACGAGGAGGTTTCTGACCCTGGAATAAACACATCCACTGACAGGCCTCACATCTTCCTCCTCCTCCTCCTCCTCCTCCTCCTCCTCCTCCTCCTCCTGCTCCTCCTCCACCTCCACCTCCTTCTCCTCCTGTCTTTCCTCTCTGTTTGTGTTTTGCCTCCATCTCCTCTCAGCTTCTCGCTCAGTAACATGTCTGTTAAACTGCTGGAGGCTTGAAAACTCCCCCGTCTTATCAGCTTCAAACATAAAAGCAGAGCTGGAGGAAGAGCACCCCCCCCCCCCCCCCCCTTCATTGAGACACTTAACACTGGTGACGGGTTCGAATGTTCACTTATGCTAATTGTGCAGCTCTGTCTGTGTTATGATGTCGAGGCCGTGGACTGTCCACCCAGAAACTGACGCTGTGCAGTGGTGATCAAGGGGTGGAGCCTGCTGCTCAACCAATCGTGAGTCAGTATCAGCTGTCAATCATGCCTGTTTTTACATCATTAAATCTGATCAGAGACACTTGAACAAACGTCAGTGTGATAAAAACTACCTGAAATTATACGTAAAATGTATTTGACTTGTATTTAGAATGTTTCTCGTCTGGGCCCGTATGCTAACACGGAGGAGGCAGGGTTCACGACCCATACTTCTACCGGCCACCAGGGGGCTTTGGCTTCTCTCTTCGGAGCTGTCGGGTCATCTTGAAGATCTTAGAACGTTAGCTGTACTCTGTGACCATTTACTTGAGCGTTTATACAAAGATTTAATTTGAATGTACATTTCTTATTTGAAACACAAATGTTTTAATCTTTTTATCAAGATTCAAGGATTCAAGGATTCAAGGATTCAAAGATTCAAGGATTCAAGGATTCAAGGATTCAAGGATTCAAGGATTCAAGGATTCAAGGATTCAAGTTAACGAATCCACGGGGAAACATGCGACAAAGACAAAAAGTGGACCAGAGAGCAGCTGATGAAAGATTCAACTAAACTTCCTTTAATAATCTCGATGATCTGAACTTCAAAAGAAACAATAACAGATAAAGAGGAAGAAGAGAAATGATCCTTCAGTCTTTCATCTTCAATGTCAGCAGCTTCCTTTGTTTTTAAATCTCTTCTGAATATCACATTTTTCGATGTGTTAAAATTCTTTTGTTCGGCTGAGGATCCGAAACCTAAAGATATTCAGTTCATAATCAAGATAAAGAAAAACCACAGAGAGGCTGAAACTGGAGAATCTTTGAAATATAAAATGAGTTCTGAAAAATGACTCGAGCAATTAATGCATTGAAATGAGTTAATGAGGTCGTGTGGAGCGATGCTTCATTAGTCGACTGGCGGAGCTGTGGTGTCTATAGAAATGTTCATTTGTCTGTCGGACTTCAGAATGATGCCATTGTGTGTTTCTGTGTGTTTGCTGTTCAGATTGGGCGGGGGGGCAGGGGGGGGGGGTCCCCTCTGGTCCCACAGCTTCCCGACGCCTTTCACATTCAAATCAGCTCTCATTGGTGTGACATTGTTCATCCACCTCTGGACTACCCCCCACCCTCCTCCCCACACACACACACACACACACACACTGTACACACACACACTGTACACACACACACAGACACACACACACAGTACACACACACACAAACACACCGTACACACACACACACAGACACACAAAGCAGGTTCCTGTGTTTGTTGGTGACTGGGATCATTAGTGACGGTATGTTCCTGGACAAACAGCAGCTCCCGCTCTGGGTGGCGTCCCGCCTCCTGTGGGCTCTATTAGATTCAGCCGGGGGGGCGAGTGGCACCAGCTGGGACGGGCCACGGTGTGACGGAGCTCGACGGGCGGTGGACACAGACCCACGGCCACACATCCATCACTGCCGTCACACAAAATACACCGAGGACACCGACCGGAGGCCAATGACACTAATTTAACCATCAGTGAATTAAAGGGGAAATAAGATTAGAGAAAGGTCATGTGACACAGGGAGGAAGTGATGTCATCCTCTGTCTTGTTACTGATCTACGATAGTAAACAGTCTGGATCAAAACATGTCCACTCTAATCGCCTTACATGCAGAACAATGGCGTCAGGCCTCAGCCAATGAGACGCTTGCAATGTCAATCAATACGTGACCTGATCATGTGTCACCAGCGGCTGCAGTCAACCAGCACCATTAACTCACCAGCTTCTTCTTCTTCTTCTCTGAGGAACCAGTGGAGCTAACGTGTCGTCCTGACGGAGGCAGCACTGGGATCAGGATTCAAGACTCAACCTCTCATGTAAAAGAATATCTCGACCACCAGTTTAACATAAAACCAGAAGAGAATGAAAGAGAATCTGACCAATCAGAGTCAAGCTGCTCTAGGTACTGCAGGGTCGGTTGTAACCATAGACCTTTAAAACGTATCCCTGTTACCACGGTTAGGCCTGACATCCACACGGCTCTGGAATGGAGACTGGGTTTCAGCTCGGGGCTCGTGGGAACACGTTCACCAGTGTGAGGCGAAATAAATATAAATACATTCAGTCGATCGCTCACACAGATCAGAAGCCAATAAAGTCGTGATTGAAAATCAACTCGTAATATCATAAGAATAAATAGTTATTTTGATTAAATGAAGGGAGAACTGGTGCTCTCTGGAGTTTCTCTGCTTCTGGATGTAAGATGTTGAGCAATCAGAATGTTTGTTGGGAACTCTGAAGGTTCTCTGAAGGTTCTCTGAAGGTGACTCAGATGTGACCAGCGATCCACAAACATCTCCTCCTCCTCTGAAGAACCAGTTTCCTCCAACAGACCCAGCTTCTTACACAACCTTCTCAAAGTCCCGATGCTGATGAGATCTTTTACGAGGATTTTGTTCTATGTGAAAGTTGATCTGAACAAGCTGCTGCTCTTTCCTCATTTTAACATCAGTTAAATGAGCAGCTGTCCTCGTGTGGGGAGTAAATGGACTCGTCTGGGAAC
This sequence comes from Platichthys flesus, assembly GCF_949316205.1. Classification (NCBI taxonomy): domain Eukaryota; kingdom Metazoa; phylum Chordata; class Actinopteri; order Pleuronectiformes; family Pleuronectidae; genus Platichthys; species Platichthys flesus. The sequence continues at coordinate 27,246,042 of NC_084951.1, read as the reverse complement.
CGGCTGTAAAACCAGTGAGGCCTGGGGCAGTAACCAGAAGAACATTACCAGTCGTTAGATCAGTTCAACGCAACTGTGTGTCACCATGAGCCGCGTCACACACACACTGCGGATCACACAGGACTCACAATATAGAATAAATAATGTGTAAATATAGAATATAGAATATAATGTTGTTTAATGAGAAAATGTGAATCGTACAATCTGAATTACATTAGATTGAGTTCAGTTTGCGCTGCAGTGTTTCTGTGTCGTCTCACTTCACAGCTGTGTTCTTCTGGAAGCTTCTCACTCCAGCTGTTCTCTTCTCTGCTTTGCTTTTCCTTATTGTTTGCTCTTTATGTTTTGGTGCCTCTGGGCCACCGTCCTGAGACGTGTCCTTCAAACAGCCACGACTCCGTCTCTAAGTTACACTCCTCCCTGGTGGGAGATCTCGTTCCTTCTCCTCCACTCGGCCGGAAGAACCTGACTCTCTCTCTCTATCTCCGGCTCGCCTTCATCCCTCCTCCGCCTCCTCCTCCTGCTCCTCCTCCTCCTCCTCTCCTCCTCCACCCGCCGAGAACAGGAAGGAAGGTTTAAATTAAAAGGAGATTTGATGCTTATCCTATTATTCAATCAGTCGGGGAAAATGTCAATTTGCATTGTGTGTGTGTGTACATGAAGCCAGCCTCTCTCTGTCTCTCTCTCTCTCTCTCTCTCTCTCTCTCTCTCTCCCATCCCCTTCTGTCTTTCCCCCGTCACCATGGTAACCACCTGACTCCAGCACCACACAGCAATATTTCTCTCCCCCATCCCCCACGCTGCCCCTCCTTCCTTTCTCCCATCCCCCACTCTATCTCTCCACACCTCTCCCTCTCCATCGCTCTCTCTCCAGTGCCACTCCCTGTATCTCCTCGATTCACCTCTCCCTCCCTCACACGCACACACACAGACACACACACACACACACACACACACACACACACCATGCTCTCCCCCCCTCGGTTTCACTCGTGTGTCGAGGCGCCCGTCTGGTTGTTGGAGGACGTTTTGTTTCCTGCTCGTTACAGACACACAGATCTCAGACAGACGGACAGATGGTGACGGAACGAGGGACTGAAGGAGGAGGAGGAAAACTCCAGCAGAGGGAATTGTGATGTTTTTGTTGTCTGAATAATATATTTATATATTTACAGGATGAGGAGTTTGAGTCACATGATCATCAGACACGGAAGCTGCTGTTGTTCAGTTTTTTTTGTATATAAAAAAAACATTGATAATTGGCATCAACACAATGACCGCAAAATTGTGTAATTTCCTGTAGTTGGTGTTTGTGAGGCAGCAGCAGCAGGTTGTTGGGTAACAACTCGTTCACAACAACAGGAACATGTGGGGACATCCAGATGAGGGGCGGAGCCTGTAGAGCAGCAGGGGCGGAGCCTGTAGAGCAGCAGGAGGCCGGACATGACATATAAACACTGCTGTGGAAAGATCGGTGCTCGTCTTCGTCTTCACGGCTCCTCTTCTTCATCATGAGATCTTTTTGTTCTTCCAGTTTCACATTAAAACCTCCAGAGCTCCTCCTCCAGCCGCCCAGTCACACTGTCCACGTGAGAATGAACGAGAGGTGACGCAGCTCAGGAGTCAAAGGTCACGTCTTCAGAGATTTTAAAACCTGAAGATTTTCTCTTTACTTTGTTCAGAGACAGAAAAGCAGCAAATTCTCACGTTTAAGAATCAAACGTTTAAGAATCAAATGTTCGTTTCAGCTTCATGTTCTCGTCTCTTTTCACATTTGACTGGAGCAGGATTTGTGATGTGTCTTCACTGCAGGTGACACAGACACACACATTATACTGAGACTGGAATATTCCCAGTGATCACACAACCTTTCCACATGTTGCGGTGACGCAGCAGTTGTGGTTTGTTGGTCACTGATGATGTTGTTGCTCAGATATTTGACTGATAAAGTCTCCTCTGTGTTTCGGGTCCGGCCATGAATCAGACTCTTGTCACAGTGACACTCCCGCGGAAAACAGACACAACTCACATATTTGTAGGAGGAAGTGTGTGTGCGTGTGTGTGCGTGTGTGTGTGTGTGTGTGTGTGTGTGTGTGTGTGTGTGTGTGTTCGCTCAAACATGTGTGTTCATTGTATGTGCAAGCCACTGAAGTTAGATTAGCTGTTTCTGAGGAGATTAAAGCCCCAAACACAGAGGGGCTGTTTAAACCCTCCTACAGTCCCTAATCCTAGCTAATGGACCCCCCCCCCCCCCCCAACAACACACACACACACACACACACACACAGATACACACACACACACACACACACAGAGGTAGAGGAGGGTTGAAGGAGGGAGAAGACACAACACGAAAAATGGAGCGAAGACAAGAGGAAGAAGATGAAGAAGAGGAAGAAGAGGAAGAGGAGCATTCCTCCCATTTCTCAACACAAAGGCCTCATTCTGCTGAGGAGAAATGGAAAAACAAGAGCGGAAGAAAAGAGAGAGAGGAAGGCAAAGTTGAAGCAGGGAGGAAAGAGAGTGGGGGCGTGAGAGAGATGGATGAAGATGGAAGAGAGGAGAGGAAACAGAGGAGCTGAGAACGAGCAGCAGTCAGATTCATCTGATTTTGTGACCCACACAAACCTCAGTCTGAACCCTCAGTGACCTGATGGACCTCAGTCCACACACTGTCGTGTGGACCAGGGCGTCGGGGGGGCCAGCGAGTCGGAGCGTCTCTCCAGACTGAGATCAGCCTCGGACACGGAACAGAAACTGAAGCTGAACTTCTTCTTAACAGGAGCTGCAGATCCTGATCTAATCAAACTGAAACTAGAACTTCACTCACTGACAAGTTCAGCATTTTATTTATATCTGCACCAAATCACACACACTCATATATAAGAGTCCTCAGAGTATGACCATTAACATCTTTGACTTATTCTCTAATGTTGAAAACCAATTTTATAGACAATGAAAGACTCCGGGATCAGCACCACAACTCTCAGATCTACTGATCCTTCCAGCAAGGTCACTGGAAATCTGTTCAGTGGTTTGTGTTGGATCCTGGGAACAAACCATATCAGATCCTCGGTGGAACCAATAACCTCCACAAGCGTTTCAACATTCGATCGAGATCAGTCGTCCCTGGTTTATCTCCTGCTTTCCCTCAATTCAAGTCGGATATGGACCAAACTAAATGTCAGGATAGGGTTCGAAGACGAGAATCTTCTGGTCTGAGGATAACAATCAAATCCCTTTAGAGCAGATTAATGGATTCAGAGAGTGAAAAGCTGGAGTGCTTTTAATTTGAAAGAGGTTCAGGAAGTGTTTGTGACACATATGGATAAACGTTGTGGTTCTCAGCAGAATAAACAGAGAAAGAGATTCACCGGAGTTTTAATGTTTATCTGATGAATTTATGTCACAAACACAAATGGTTGTTGCACTTTCTCTAGGCGTTTCAAAATAAAAGCACTCCAGCATTTCTGTTGACCAAATCCATTCTATCAGTTAAAAAGTTGTTTTTATTGTGAAATATTTGCAGGAGCTGGAGATGAACGGCTTCACACTGTGTAGTACTTAATTTATTTGAGTTCACAGTACGACTTTCACACAATGGAACAGTCAGATGTGTAACTGTAATTCATGCAAAGCTAATATGTAAACACATTGTGCTGCAGCAGCACAACTCTGCACAACACTTTGTTGAACTGAGGCTAAATAGTGTGCATTGAATAGATAAAGTTACATAACTGCATTTCTGTGTGTATATCTATGCTCGTGCATTCAGCCTTGAACAGAAATTGTAAGAATAATAACTCGACTCTCCTCAGTGTGTTTTCTGGACGACATCAAGCTGGAAGATCTCTGCTGACGTTTGGAGTTAATAAATTATCTTCTTTTAGCATCTGAAAGTCAAAGTCCCTGTTTATGGTCAAATTACATTTCATCGTATGCAGTGAAATCTTATTTTTGTTAAGTTTTATGTATTTATTTGGCAAAATTTGGGAGAAAACCCGTCAGACTGTATTTTCTATTTGTGTGACTTTGTTTGTCTCACACAAGCTGCGTGTTTGCCTCCAACAGAAGAAACATGTTGCATCACTTCCCAGGTCGAGGAGCTTTTATCCAAAATGAGGACACTGAAGCCGGAGACCTTGAAGAAAGTTCTAAGTGCTGCATCTGTTCAGTAAGAGCAGGAGATCAGGTAGAAGTGCAGTAAGTGCTGGAGAGAGAGGAGCTGATCTCAGAGCAGATGAGGGAGCGACGCCCCGGCTCTGAGAACATCTGGCCGCTGACCATCAGGAAGCGTGGTGAGAAGAACCTGTCTCATGGAAACGTGACCCAGAGGAACGCAGTGGACGTGAAGGACCAGAAGCTTGTGTGATGGAGTTCTAGCTGCATCGATTAGTGGGTTGAATTGGATTAGTGTCCAGCCAGTGGAGGTGGAGGAGCAGCGGAGGGTCATGTGACCTTTGAGGCTGATGGAAGATGCTCCACCTCGTTCTGGACCATCTCCCTCGTCACTGAGGAGAGAACCACGGTCTGCTCCAGGAGCTGAGGTGGACTTCACGTTGTTTAAACTTATCACATCGTCTAATGTTCAGGAAGACGTGTCCTGGGACCTGGAGTCAGTTTCAGCTCAGAGTCCAGGAGACAAACATGCATCTGTGATTGTTGAAGAACATTTCTCAAGGAATCAGATTTCTATTTATTGAGATTGTTTATTTCTGTATTAAATCAATGAGCCGAGAACATCTAAACAAAAGGGACAATGGAAGAAAATCTCCTCCTCCACCAGGTGAAGCTCAACTCCCCCTCCTCCTCCTCTTCCTCCTCTTCCTCTCTCATCCTGTTCCCAGTCCATCTTTAATTTCATCCCCCCTCATCCTCTCTTTTTATGCCTTTTTTGGACTCATTCTCCACGGGGGTAAAATCTTCTCCCCCTCCCACTCCGATAAACCTCTCAGCTCGTCTTTCACTCACTAATATTTCCTCCACCTCCTCCTCCTCCTCCTCCTCCTCCTCCTCCTCCTCTCAGGTTCTGGCCTACTTTAGGGAGTCAACTGCCAAAGCAACCAAAAGAGGAAATGCCACAGTACACAACCGAGTGTGTGTGTCTCTGTGTGTGTGTGTGTCTGTGTCTGTGTGTGTCTCTGTGTGTGTGTGTGTCTGTGTGTGTGTCTGTGTGTGTTAAATGACGTTGCTCCGGGTGAAAAGAGGAATTCCAGTGTGAGCAAACAGAAACCTGGTGAAAGTGAAGCAGTAACAGAGAGTGGATCCTCTGAGTGGATCTGCATCAATGTGAAGCATTAAGCTGCAGCTCGTGATCAGTTCATCAATCGGTCGATGATCGTTTCCGTCTCTGATGGAAGACGATAAACATTCAGTGAGTTTCTCTGGAGGAAGACGAGTCTTTAAATGGAGTCAGACCCTTTTCAAAGCTTTTTGAACCAACTGATAAAAAGAGTCTGCAGATTCTCATCCATGTCTCCAGAACCCTGGAGCTGACAGCACGTGCACGTCTCTGCCCAGTGCACGTCCACTGTCCTGACTCCAACTTCAGAGCCTGCAGACAGGGGGGGGGGGGGGGGGTGCACCAGTCACTGCTGGTCGGACTGGAACCCGACAGATGTGCGTCTCAGAGCTTTACCATGAAAGGAAGCAGCTGTGAATAATTTACCACTGTAATGATGTACAGTGCATCATTTCATTCAATATTCATAAAAGTGTTTTCACTGCACTCGACACGTCAGTATGAAGCTGAGGGAGCCGGTGAGGTGGAGCTGGTCTGAACAGGCAAAGCTGCAAGGATTTCATGATCTGTGTTCAGGAATCAGCTCACAAACACACACATACAGACACACACACACACACACACAGACACACACACGTACACATACACACACACACACAGACACACAATCATATGCCAGTTCACACCCTGATCAGCCAGTTGTTCATCGTATTATGTAAGATACTCACACCCCCCGGTTCATAGCCAGTGTACAGCCCACTGACACACACACACACACACACACACACACACACACACACAGACACACACACACACTGACACACACACACACACACACACACACACATGGTGATATGGTTTTGTTTTCCTACCTCTGCAGGTTGCTTCTCTCCGTCCTCTTCTCTTCCTTCGTCTCTTCTCCTCCTCTGACTCTATTTATTTTCCTCTCTCTCTCTCTCTCTCTCTCTCTCTCTCTCTCTCTCTCCACTGAATCGTGTCTTTCCTCTTCTGTCTTCTTCTCTTTTGCTCTGATGCTGCAGTGGCACATGAAACACACCCTTCTGAGCTCTGCCTGTTCTCCCTCCCACCTTGGCCTCCCCGCTGCTCTCTGATTGGCTGCATCACAGAGATGACATCAGCTTCTCTCTCTCTCTCTCTCTCTCTCTCTCCCTCCCTCTCCCCCCCTCTCTCTCTGTATTCCCCTGGTACCTCCTGCCCCTCCCTTCTCCTTTACCTCCATGCCTCCCCCCATCTCCTCTATTTTTACCTCTCCATCGCTCTGTTTTTCCTCCCTCTCCTCTGGTTTTCTTATGATCGGCTTGTTTGGTTAAAACGTCTTCGGCAAATAAAATTAACGAGTTATTATCACACGTCTGATTTGCTGAGTTCAGGAAGCAGCTGGTGAATTTCTTCTGTTACAATTTGTTTTTCTGCATCATTTATTATATTCTAATTAAAGTTTCTGTAAATTGATTGGATGAATCGTATCAGCAGTTACGCTCAATTCTTTTTTTCGGGCGTTACAACAGCATCATATGTCAACAGTAGCTGGAACATGTATAAATGTTATATTAATGTTCTTATAAAACACTAACAACTAAATACTGTGTTAGAAAAGTCAATGTGGTGACAGGTCTTCATGATGGAGACACCAGTCACAGCAGGTTAACAGAGACTCAGGAAAAAACTCTGATGATATTGACTTGATATAAAAATATTTTTTCTATCTACGTCTCTGAGATGGAGCTCATGAGTTAGTTTAGTAAAACACACTTGATGAAATCAGAGAGCGATTAAATCTCATCTCTGTTCAAACTTAAAAAACACAAGAGGAATCATCACGTTTCAAAATCAGATGAAACAACCATGAGTTTATATCAAGAGGTTTATTCTTATTTATTTTTATGGCGCCAAATCATAAGAAACATTATTCAAGGCACTTGACACGTTAAAGTTGAGACCTTAACTTTAGAGAGAAACTCAACACTTATACACACGTCGCTGCTGATTGGACGACACCAGGAGCCTGAAGCTGTGGGAGCGTTAAAGTTCAACACGTTTCACAGCCTGAAGGAAACTTTGATCAGGAAACATCAGGAGCTCGACTCGGTCGTCAGAGCTGCTGATAATAACTGTGATAACAACAATAATTATACATTGGTCAGAGCTCTTCACGTTGTGATGACACATAAGTAAATGAAGTGAACAGAGACAAAAGATGAACTAATAATAAAAACATGTAAAGGTTTGTTGTAAATTAATCAAAAGACTGTTATGGTTTAAGATATGTTTTTCAATTTATCTGAGGACTGAAGCTGCGAAGCTGAAACTTCAGAGGAAATCAAATAAATCCAGAGTCGAGCAGCTTTCAGACAGAAACCAGCTTATTCCCTGTATCGCCCACTCCTTCATCTTCATCTTCATCTTCATCTTCTCATGTCCTTCTACTCAGCAAATTGAGTTTCCTCAGAGACAGAGAGCAGCTCCATTATCTCCTCCTCAGGTTGTCTCTCCTCCTCCTCCTCCTCCTCCTCCCCCTTCCTCCTCCTCCTCCTCATTACATACCTCCCCTAAACTCATGTCCTCCCTCACTTGAAGCTTAATTCACTTAACCTGTGTGTGTGTGTGTGTGTGTGTGTGTGTGTGTGTGTTTTAGTGATCAATACAGGAGATCTCTCCTCTCTCATGTCCTTGTCTCATGTCTGGCATCGTCTAGGACATGTCATCAAGCAAACACACACACACACACACACACACACACGCTCTCTCTCTCTCTCTTGCGCTCTCTCTCCTATATATATATATATATAAAGATTACTGTAAGTGTGACTCAGAGTCTCTGACTGGAATATTGAAAAACAAGGAACTGCAGCAAACAGACACACACACACACACACACACACACACACACAGACACACACACACACACACACACACACATACACACACACACAAACTTGTGGATTAAAGATGACCTGTCGTCTCTTTCATCTTGAGAGAGGAAGGACAAAGGAGGAGCAGACAGAAGGAGGTGGAGAGCGGTTAATGGAGACAGATGTGCAGGAGCAATGAGAAGATGTATCAGGGTTCACACTTTTATTTAATTACACATCAATAAATCCTCAGAGGCAATTAGACCCATTAGGCTTATGAGTTCTTCCTTTGTCCACCATGTTCAACACTGAACCTGCAGCTTCTGAGCCACTTTCAGCAAACGTTCATCGTTTAGCTCTAAAAGAAAAAGGTGTTTTTAATCTAAATGTCTGAACTGTCCCTTTAACCTTTGGGCAGAACGTTTGTCTCCTGATCACGTAAACTGTCCCAGAGCCTTCAGCTCCAACACATTCAGGATCTGCTCGTGTATTCCATGAATCTGAGTCTCATATCTGGAGAACATTCATTCGCTCAGCTTCTCTCCGGTCGAGGGAAACTTTAGTCTCGTAAACGTGTCGATGGCTGAAACTCTGTCACCTCCAGAGAAACCAGGTTCAGCAGGAAACCAACTGAATGTGTGTTGCATCTCAATGCTGCACTCAGACAAAGTGTTCTGTGTCAATCAATGCACCACCACGTGGAACAACATTCAATAACTGATGAGGTTGTTCAGTATAAACCAAAGTGGTTGTTCAACACACCAACGACAAACTGATCATCGTCTCATGATGCTCATTCTGAGCTGAGGATGGAGACACGCACCCTGAGCATCGGCTCTTTAAAGGAAACAGGAAGCAGAGGACAACAGTCTCAGACTGCAGAGGACCTGTCCTGAGGCATCACTGTGTGTGTCCCTGCATGTCCACAGAGGATTTCTGAGAGGAATCAATACACAACGACAGGAGAGGTTTTCTCTTCACTGTCTCTGATCTGCAGGAAACACAGAATCACATCATCACATTGACAGCAGCTCTCAGCCTCCACTCCTTTCTGTTATTGATGATCACTGAGCATCACTGTGGCGCTGTCTCCGCCTAGAGCATTTCCTGGGAACTGCACATCATCAGTGACTGACATTATCAATAATGATAGGAAGAGTTAAATGGCTCAAAATAGAAGGTAATAAACAAAATAAATCCATACTCTCGAAATGAATAATACACATAAAGAACTAAAATATTATGGAACAATGAATAATCATATAACTAAGAGACTAAATACAAGAGAAGACAAACTAGAAAAAAAAGTTTTCTAGTTTTTTCAGTGAGCTGAAGATTCATGAAGCTTCAAATTCATCTGATAACCGATAGTTTATTATGATTATTAATTGTTGATTAGAGCTGCTTGAATGTTCTGTTTAACAAACTGTATCACTGCTGTAATACAGGAGACACCAGTTACACACAGGAGACACACTTTACTACATTCAGGCGAAAACACTTCAGAACCTTTATTGATCTGAAAACTTCACATCCACTAAACATCCTCTGCTACACACTGCCACCTACTGGGACAGTTACCACATTTCAATAACCTGGCACTTACGTACTACGAATCGTTCCTAAAACGATTTAAATCATGTTATATTATATACAATCTAAAGTAATATCTCTCTATTTACATATGTTTTTTTATTTTATTTCATGTACCATGCAGACGGTTCCGGTGATTTTCTATTTCTAGTTTCAGAGAAAAACAATAATCCACACTCACAATCACACCTTCAGTCCATCAAGCTCCATGTGTTGGACTGTGGGAGGAGCCTAGAGAACACACTAAATAATATTAAGCTAAAATAAGAAAAAAGTCCTGTTCACACAAACAGACTTTTGTCCTCATGTGCTTCAGATCATCCTCAGCAGCTTCGACCAATGAGAGAGGAGACTTTGAAGTGAACAGAGTCAGATCTTCTTCTGAAGGACAGAGTAGACGACATCCTCCTCACCAGGGGGGGCGCTGTTGGCAGAGCCTGAGGCCCTGTTGGAAATATTCACCTGAGCGTAGGTGAGTGAAGCTGAGCTGTCGTCAGCCTGGAAATAGAAAACAGACAAAGTTTGTTTGTGTGACTTTACTTTACTATTGTGTTATCACACTTAAAAAACAACTATTAACCCGATGGGACGTCCATCTTGTTTTTTAAACCAGAAGTAACCATATTTGGAAGAGCAGGGGATGGAGCCTGGCTGGACAGTACTAGCTGTCAATCACACTGTGGTATCCACCCCCTCAACACATCCGCTGCTTTATGTTCTGTTTGACTCTAAGTGATCAGAAGTGACTTAATTAACATCATCTGTTTGAAGAAGACTTTGAAGAAGACTTTGAAGAAATGTTCACTGACGTAGGCTCAGAAACTTCTTTACATCAATCCACTGAACCCGAAGAGGACGTGAAACAGCAAGACCGAGAGGAAGAGGAAGAGGAAGAGGAAGAGGAAGAGGAAGAGGAAGAGGAAGAGGAAGACCAAGATGAAGACGAAGACGAAGAGACAAAGATGAAGACAAAGGCGACGACGGCGACAAAGACGAAGACCCAGTGGGCTGCTGGACCACAACCCCACGGCGCCACCACCTGACTCGTGGACTGAGAGACCTTCCTGTCAAGAAGAGGGGAAATAACATGGTCCTCGAGGGCGAGCAACCGAGAGGAGGACAGCTGCTCCTCCTCCTCCTCTGCTGCGAGTGCAAGTGCTGCCGCTACGCCCATCAGGTTCCCCCCCGGGCCCCACGTCCCACGCCGGTGACCTAACCTCGCGGTCCGCATGTTCATCAGGTGACGGTAGAGAACTTCATCCTGGAGATGACGAATCGGGAGGGTCATTGAAAATACAGCCACGATTTGAAAGGGATGGAAACCGGAAATATTGGCGCACGTGCGAGAGGTCTTTTTGTCCTTTAAAAACATATTATTATGTTATGTAGCTATAGCTAGATAGCGGCTGCTAGTCCTCGTCCTCATCTCCTCTCCTCTCATCCTCCTCTTCTTCTCTCTAGGCCGTTGTCCTTTCCGTCAGAACATGCCCAGCAAGCCGGCGAAATACGGGATCAAGTCGTTGGTGACCTGCGATGCAAAATCCAGCTACGCTTGGAAGATGCAAGTGTTCACCGGACGGAACGGAACCAGGGGATGTGGGTAGTGCTTGATGTAACGGAGGGACTGAACAGTCGCAACGTCACGTTCGACAATTACTTCACCTTCTACGAACTCGCGTGGCAGCTGCTGGAGAGGAAGATCCCCGTGGTCACGGTTCTGAAGAACAAGCCAAAGCTCCTGACCGTCAAAGGAAGAGAGTTGTTCTCACCCCCTCTGGTGTCTTACATCCCAAAGAAAAACAGGAACGTGTTGCTCGTGAGCACGCGGCACGTGGAGGCCGACGTCAGCGACCTCGAGGACGGGACTACAACCTCAACGAAGGAGGCGTGGACCACCGGGACAAGGTGACCGGGACCTACAGCTGCAGGAGGATGACTGCGGGCCGGCCCCTGGTCAACATACTCAACGTCTCTTCCTGCAACGCTTTGTGATATGGAGACAGATCAACCCGACTGGATGCTGGACCAGCGGAGAGCTCTGGACCACGATGAGGACGAGACTCGACCCGAGCGCCGGCCCTAGTCGCCGCCTCAGCAGCCCCGCTCGGAGCGAGCAGGAGGGAGAGATGTCAGACATGCTCCGGGAAAAAGGAGTTTAATACTCACACCGTGAGTCGCGGGTGTAACAAATACATCTGCAAGGGCTGCTCAGGTGTCTATAGCCCTGTGTGCATGATGACATGTGGTGGGCTATGTGAGGGGGACAACACAAGGCTTAAGACCGATTTATAATCGGGTTGTACGCATGCACGCAAGACACACAACACGCCCCTCGCGTGCCCTCTGGCGGCTTGTGTGTGTCCGCCAATTTAGATGCGACGCCAGCCTCACGCAGCCCACAAGGCTTGTGATTGGTCGGCTTTCATGTCCCACAATACGCGGAAATCACGGAAGATTTAGAAGATCGAATATGGACCAAACAGAAGTGCACTTGGCAGAAGAGATCCGAAAGTATGACCACTTGTATAACCCGTCACTGACTGGACGATCTGTCCTCCAGAAATAGGCTACGAGGAGCCGGAGTGGCGACGTAAATAAACAGTCAACGAAGAAGAAGACGTCTCTTCTTTGTGTGTTTTGTCTTCGACAAAAATCGTTACTCCGCCTAGTGTTCTGGTGGTGAATTGCGATGCAACACGTGCAGCACGTTAGAGAAGTATAAACCAAAACGAGTCCGTCGATGCAGCTGCGTGATCTTCTGCGGTTGCAGTCGCAGGACTATAATTCAGCCTTTACGTGACCTGGTAGAGATTTTAATGTTGTAATGCTTTTCCTTACATTGTGCTGAGAAGTAGCAGCAGTGACAAAGTTGTCTTCATCACCGGCTGTGACTGGTTGTGTTGTGTTGTACTTGATGGAAGAGTAATCTGGAGAGATTTCCACAGCAGCAGGAGGTCGGCCCTCGTCTCTGAAGTCCTCGTACACGGGGTCGGGCTGCAGGAGACCAGGAGATTTGAGTTTCATTAATCAACAAAACTAAACCATTTAAATATCAACATGTTATAATCTGCTCCTCTTTCACAAGACGAGGCAATTAATTCAATAAAACCTGAATAGCTGCAGGTCAACACATCATCATCAGCTCCTAAGTTAAAGAAGCACACTACATGATTTACCTGACACATGAACTGAACTGAACTCAATTCATTGTATTTCCTCAACATTCTGACTTTAATAGATCTTTTAAGGTTTGTTCCATAATCTCTTCTGTTCTAATCTTTTCTGGATGTTGGTCGACAAATTTTGTCACTTCAGGGACGTTTGTGTTACTAACGAGTGAAACTCACCTCAGGGACGTTTGTGTTACTAACGACTGAAACTCACCTCAGAGACGTTTGTGTTACTAACGACTGAAACTCACCTCAGAGACGTTTGTGTTACTATCGACTGAAACTCACCTCAGAGACGTTTGTGTTACTAACGACTGAAACTCACCTCAGGGACGTTTGTGTTACTATCGACTGAAACTCACCTCAGAGACGTTTGTGTTACTAACGACTGAAACTCACCTCAGGGACAGAAGAAGGATCCGTCTCCACCGGAGCTTCTGAAAACACAAGAGGAAATCAAACTGGGTCCTGAGTTCACATCTGGAGCTTCAGAAACAGAAGGTGACAACACAGGTTCTTTGAGTCCAATCAAAACCTTCTGTTTCCTTTCCCTTCGATCTGGACGTCCACCACTTGGTTACAAATGGGGACTGATAATAGCTGATGTGGCTTATTTCTGATTATTAAAAGATAAATTAAAAGATGGAGTTAAGTTAGGGAAGTAAAGTTCCAAATCTCAGAGCCGGAGTTTCCCCTCATTAAGTCAGAAAGAATAAAATTTATTAATATTCACTTAATCCAGTTGTCACTTCTCACATTGAGACTATGGAACATTCTTTACCTCATTTCCTGTCTTGTTTCTGTTTCTACTTCCTGTTAATGTTGAGTCACCTGTTTCCAAACATCCTGCATTCGACCACTTCACCAGCTGTCTGTCTATTTTTTGTATTTGGCCTAGTATCTCCTTGTGTCTGACCTGAATGTGTTTTGGACTCAACAAGAGTTTTCTTCTGTGTTTTGATTCTTAGTGAGTTTTCCTTCTTCTCCTTATTTCTGCAGGTCAACGCTGGAACTTGTGTTTCGTGTTTGCTGCTGAATCAGATTCTGGGTTTTGATCTCGATGGTTTTCAAATTCACTGAAAACTGAAGATCCAGTTGTGGTGTATGTGATCAGAATGTGTGTACTTGTGTGTACTTGTGTGTGTGTGTGTGTGTGTGTGTATTTCCTGTGGCCTCACCTCTGGGTCCGTTAGTCCTGTTTCTGCAGAATATCAGTGCGGCCCCTGATAACAGGACGACCAGGACGACCAGCGTCAGTCCCACAATCAGAATCAAGTTCTTGGTGGAGAGCGTATCAGCTCCTGAGCATTAATACAGGACACATATTAAAATCTGTGTTTCAGCTTCAACAGGCACTGAGAGGACGCAGGTACATGTGTTTACCTGTGGTCTCAGGTGTCTGGTCCTCAGACTGGTTGGTGGTTTCAGGTGAAGCTGATGAACTGGGAGATGTTGTTGTGGAGTCTGAGGGAAAAATACAGATTCACAGAAACCCTGACGACAGACGACTGAGGAAGCTTTAACTTTAGGAAGCTTTAACTTTAGGAAGTTTTAACTTTAGGAAGCTTTAACTTTAGGAAACTTTAGGAAGCTTTGACTTTAGGAAGCTTTAGGAAGCTTTGACTTTAGGAAGCTTTAACTTTAGGAAGCTTTAACTTTAGGAAGCTTTAACTGTAGGGAGCTTTAACTGTAGGAAGCTTTGACTTTAGGAAGCTTTGACTTTAGGAAGCTTTAACTTTAGGAAGCTTTAGGAAGCTTTAACTTTGGAAAACTTAAGGAAGCTTTGACTTTAGGAAGCTTTAACTTTAGGAAGCTTTAGGAAGCTTTAACTTTGGAAAACTTAAGGAAGCTTTGACTTTAGGAAGCTTTAACTTTAGGAAGCTTTGACGTTAGGGATCTTTAACGTTAGGGATCTTTTAACTTTAGGAAGCTTTGACGTTCACTCCAGTGGAAACTCACCATCTGTGACAAAGACTTCAAAGTCTCTGTGTGATCCTTCACCCATAGAACATCTGTAGCGTCCTGAGTCGGAGCTGATGAGCTGTGTGATGGTCACAAACAGAAATCCTCCTTGTCCTCCATGTTCTGTGAAATACCTGATGCTGTATCTTCCGCTTCGTTCTTTGTAACCACTTGTTTGGACGAGAACGTTCTTTGTCTCTCCACATTCTTCTCTGCAGAAGTATTTATTTTCTTTGGGGTTAGTGAAGACACATTCAACAGTGAGGTCTCCTCCACTTCTCTTATAGAGCTGTTTAACTTCAGAGCTTTCTTCCAGCTGAGCTGTTGAGAAGCCAAACATCTAAAATTAAAGGATCAACACGTAGGACTGACAGCTAGTGTTTCAAACAGGTACTGCAGCCCATATTCAGTTATCAGTCCCCCCCCCCTGTCTCTGCAGTTTGTCCAAACGGCTGCAGCACGAGACAAGAAGCAAGAAAGAGACTCACCTCGGGGCCTCCAGGTAATTTCAACGTCCCTGCTTCAGAAAGAAGGACGACAGAGTTTTATGTATTATAGTTGAAACTCACCATCAGTGACGATGATCTCAAACTCCTGATGCCTAAAAGAAGAAAATATGCCGAGGCCACACCGGTACATTCCAGAGTCAGACTGTCTCAGATGTGTGATGGTCACTGTCAGATCTCCTTTATTATAACCTGTTGTCTCATATTTGATGCTGTATCGTCCGTTCCTCGCTTCATTTTCTTCAGTTTCAATGAGAACATCTCCTGCTGCACATCGTCCCCGACAGAACTTCCTGCTTCCGTATGAATTGAAGGAATATTTGACTCTGATGGTTTCTCCTTCATTAGCTGAGTAGGTGAGGATCACTGCGCTGATGTCATCTGAACAGTCACACAAGAACAGTCATTAGCTTATGATCATTAGTGTGGTAATAACTGAACATCTACGCAGAGTCTGAGGTTAAACACAGAGACTGAATGTTCCTGTTTTCATTCACAGCTTTCTTTTCTCCTTCCTCTTTTCTTCTCACTGCAGTTTCTCTGTGTTAGTGAAGATTTCATTTAAACTGTAAAAGTGAAAGTTAATTTCATTGAAACTGATTATTTGTGGGACGTCAGAGCTCAACACACTGACCGACTGAAGAAGACGTAAATATGATGGATATCTGTAGAACAGCTGCTGAACACAGTCATTGGGACAAAATGGAATTATGTATTTTTGTATTAGTATTAATAAATGACATCAGTGCTACTCCCAGAACATGGAGGCTAACCGAGACCTGTGGCTTTATCTCATCAAACCTTTGTCCTGTTGCTGCAGGTCTCCTACTGGTCTCAGAGCTGCAGCAGCTGCAGAGGAGGCTGAGAAGGTGTCCAGGGGTTTAGTGGGATACTCCCCACTCACCCTTCTGGTCTCACTTGCTGTGTCTCTGATTGAGTTGGAACAGAAGACGTCTCATCTGTCTGCTGCCCGCTGGCTTCGTTATCATGTTGTTCTGTTTGAAATGTCTAACATCACTGTGAGAAGATGTAATGTTCTGAACCCAGCTACTGTTCTTCCAGCAGAAGGAGACGGTGAACAACACAACTGTGTAGAAACAAGAACTGAAGTTTGTTCCTCCAGATCAGACTAACAGGAAACACCACTGAAGAATCCAGACCCTGAGCTGTTTCTGGATCAGCGTCTCACAATTCAGACACAGGAGCAACTCCAGTGTGTTTCTCTGTGGTAACAGCTCATGAAGCATTGATCACATGACCACTCCCTGCTTCTGTCTGCACAGGCAGCAGAGCTCTCTGCTCTCAGTGCAGCAAGTTGAAGGGAGATGGTGAACATCTACACTGACAGTAGATCATTCCTCACATCATCAGGCAAACCAACTCCTTACATCATGCTGCAGTGTCCCAGATGCTTGATGCTCCCCTCCTCCCCAAACAGGCCTCAGTATGTAAATGTGATGCTCTCACTTCTAATAATGACCTGGTGTCACAAGAGGAGGCCGGAGCAGGTACAGCAGTGAAATGGTTGTTCACCAACCACTTCCTGCCTCACACATTCTCTTACAGGTCACACCCAATCTCCCCCCCCGTCACAGCTCACTTACAGGAACTCCAACTAAGAGTCACAGCGGTTGAGCGTGCACTGTGGCAGCACATACACAGATGGTTGTTAAAGACGCACTCCCTACCCCGGCCTCCGGACCACCCAGTGACCTGAAGCCCGGTCACTGGGTGGTAGTGACAGACGTTAGGAGGAGAAGACGACACAGACGCTGGACAGGACCAAACCAGATCCTGCTAACAACACACAGCAGTGGAGGTCACTGACAGGACAACGTGGATTCATACCAGTCACTGCAAGAGAGTTCCAGAACCAGAGCCTCCACCCACTGTACACACACTGAATACAACCAGGCCTGTGTGGCCTTATGGCAGTGGTTCACAAACCTTTTACAGTCGCGTACCCCTTCAGACATTCCAACACCAGCTACGTAGCCCCCCCCCCCCCCCCCCCACACACACACATATAAAGCCTCTGATCCGGCGTTACACTTCTTGGTACGTGTTTCAAGACGGGTCGGGTGGGTTGCCGACATTGCCACAGACCCCTGGCGCCTGGTTTACGAGGGCCCCTCCCCGCCCTGAGCGATGCGAAGCAGTTGAGGCGCACTGAGAAGAGTTCCCCCCAGTCGACAGTCGCTCCCTCTGCCCCCGGCAAATATGAAACACTTTGTGTACCCCTGGGGGTTTCGCATTCCCCAGTTTTGGAACCGATGCCTAAGGGGAACTGTACTTTTCCTCCTGTCTATAGTAATAGTTGTTTTCCTAATCGTCTGGATATTGGGCCGGCTCCTCAGTCAGGTCCTTATGACTCCTTACTTCCTGCTACAACCTTCTAGGACCCCATTCAACATCTTCTTATTTTAATTAATTGAGACAAAAGCAGATTGCAGTGGAGGGAGACATTTAGAGATCTGAAATCTGGATCGGGCTGAATCTCATTGATCAGACAGAGAAGAGATTTTCCTCTGAGTGAGTTTGATAAATGATGAAGATACTCACACAGGAAGAAGCAGCAGATCAAAGTGTAGCAGACGTTCATGTCGAGGCTCTGATGGTTGAAGCTGATTCTGCTCTTTCTTCACTGATAAATAAGGAACTTGTCACTTCTCTAATTAACAGAGTCCCTCCCCCCCGACGCCTCACACAGCATCAGCTCCATCACCAATCATCCACTTCCTGTTTACCTTCACCTCCATGACACACATCTTGTTTACACCCAGTGAATTTGATTTACACTCTTAAATAAATGTGTCCAAGAGGTGCCTTCATATTTCATAGAGTTCTGGAGTTTTAAAGGCTCCTGATGAGCTGTTGGACTAAGACACACGTTTTAAAGGTAAAGTCTCAGGAGGATTTCTTTCTACAAGGAGGATCTCACTGAATAGAGGATCCCACAGAGTTTCTAGGACACTGTTCATTTTGAGTTGGTGAGGTTTAGAATCTGATTGAGCTGTAGATGCATTTTGGAGTTATAAGTTCAGGTGACGTCTTTTCAGTTTAAGATCTGTTGGAGGCAGTTAAATTAAAAGTTTGTCAGATTCTCTGTGTTTAACCTGGATCACAACTTTATTCAGTTTTCTGCTCCTCTTCAGTGAGTCTGCAGGAGCTCAGCACTTCACTGACACAAACTGGTTTAAACACAGGAAACTCAAACCACTGAATCTGCTGGTGGCTTCTCAGGGTCAGAAATCAAACTGAGCACAGTAACAAGCTTGTGGTCTGGATTCACACAACCTCATGTTTTGTGTGAAAAGCAGGTTCAGGTCTCCACAGAGATTCTGCTGCTCGTTGGTCCAGATGAACCCTGAACATTGGGATCTTCTTCCTGTAACTCTGCCACCACAGACTTTTTGTGGTCTGTGGTTTTATCCCTCTATGACGTGCACATCCTGCAGGTGGTGCCACAGTTCAAACAGCTTGTTGATTGAGACTCACACTAGAAGAGATTTAAATTGATTTCACTTGGATGCCTGCAGCCACGAACCCCTCCTCGTTGTTTGTGTGGTGATTACACACAAAGAGATGTCATCATGTCTGCCTGCACCTTGTTTCCTCTGGACTGCGCCTGGTTCCTCCATCGTTGCAGCAGCAGAGTCGTCTGTGATTGATGGGTCCTGTCACCAGAGAGATGGAGTGTTTAGGAGCTGCTCTGATGTTATTCCAGCTTCCACCCACTGTTCTCTCATTCACGTTTATCAGTCTGGAGTTTATTCATTCTTTCTTCCATCTCGGGCTGACTATCCTCTTCTTCTCTTCCTCGCTGTTTTTTAATCATCCCTCATTCCCACCTATTTTTCAGTTTGACTTTTTTAATCCTCATTCTCTCCTCTTTCATCTGTACATGATGATACATTCCTTCCAACCTGCTGTTTTAAATGTGCTGTGCCATGAAGAAGAATATAAATCTCTCTACCTCCATCCTGCTCGTCCTCCTCATCCTCTTCTTCCTTCAGATCTCTAACCCCCCTCGGCTCATTGCTTTCTTTCACTCACTCCCTGTGTTCAACCTTCAGCTCAAATTCTCTCCCTCGGATGTGTTGTCACCTTCTGACGCCTTTAGTGCAATGACTTCTGGGATAAGTTAGGACTGAGAATAATTCCCTTGATCTTACTCTGTAATGGAGGAACACATTTGAAGGAGCCTTCGAAATGGGACGGCCTAGTTGTACCACTGTGACGGGGGGGGGGGGGTCATCTCTGCAGTAGCTTGAAAACGAATTGTCCTAACTTGAAGTCAAGTATTTCCTGTCACAAGAGCTCATCTCACTCTCTGATCTACAGCATGATTTGAATCTCCTCCATGTTTTGTCTGCAGTGTTGATCTTCTGCATTACTGCCACCTGGTGGACTGGAGTTCATTAAGCAGGATATTTTAGATCATCTCCCCTGATTTTTTGATCGCGTATAGTCTAAGGGAATCGTCATGGTTCAGCTAATCAGTGTTAAAGAAAACAAATAACAGTCAAATGTAGGAAACAATATTACAATTTTGAGATTTTCTATCCGATATTCGGGCTGAAAGAGAAAAACAAAAGAACAGGGAACATTTTACTCGATATTTCATTTAATTAACTCTAAAATTGTTTGCACTTTCACACATGTCCATAATATATGTCCATAATCCACAAAGTTCAGTACTTAATTCATGCATTATAATATCTCCTGTTACACAGGCCTGGCACATCATCCACCATCCTGCTGCGATGATCGACCTCATGACCTCACAATTTAATGGACATAATATCAACATTGTAACAATGAGGTAAAAAATAAACAGTCACGTAACAATCATATCGGTCCCCTGGAGTCTTCGAAAGGCATTGTGGGAAAATGATGCACCTCTAAATTGAAAGGCATGAGAGGAACATGGCCGATCAAGGAGATCTGTCCGTCAGAGATAGAAGGAGGATGTTTCCACCAATGCACATTGTGGTGTTGAAACTGGAGCTCCGCCTCCTGCTGCATCCTTTATACTTTACTATTATTTTAATATGTGTCATCACATACGTTTCTGTACAAAGTCTGAAGAGGAGAAAATCAAATGAAACGTTATATGAAAACAAAGTGTGACACATAGACTCTGTATGACAGCACAGGTCATGTGACTCCTCACTTTGGGCTCGGAATCTGAGCTCAGGCTACAGGAGGTCATTTTCCCTGTATTCACTGTGAGAGCTGGACTTCATGACCTGACGTTCAGATCTTATAAAGCTTTAAAGCCCCTGCTTGTGCTTCGAGCTCTGCTTGTGCTCAGGCTGTGAGCTTGCACTCGGACAGCACAGATTCTGTGCTCCAGCTTCAGCTCTTCTCCTCGTGTTCATGCTGCTTCTGTGCTCGCTTGAATTCTTTGTGCAACAACAAAAAAAAATAATATAATGCCCAGTTTAGTGTTCACAAACGAAATTGCTCCACACAGGAGGTCATATGTCAGGACGAGTCTGTGATGGACGCCACTCCCCTTTTTTAACAAGTCTTAACAAACTTCTCTCTGATAATTTACCTACTTAAAAACATTTACCTACTTTGATGAGACAACCTGTCGTCTTCAGATGAGACATCAGGATCCATTTATTTCATATATTCTCACTTTCTAACTCCACAATTCGTTTTCAAACCTAAAATGTATAAAGTTGCTATCTTCTGATGTTTTAGTTCTTTGTATCCTCTCATTTATTGAATCCTTCATATCTTTCTTCCTTTTCACAGTTTGAAGCCATAAAAGTTTCCTCTTTTTCTCCAGAATTTATCCTATTTCCCCAAAATTGTTTCTTCCAGCTCCAAAAAATAGGTCCAAGTTTGTATTTTCACATTCATCCCTCCATCCGTCTCCGTTCTCGTATCACACCGTGGTCACAGAGAGCAGAGGGTTGTATATTTTCTTTCCATCTGGCGACCTGGATCCGTGAGCCAGCAGCTCCTGGATGGTGATCCAGTTGTCGAGGATTCTCCGGTTCCTCTTCTTGGTGATCTTCTTCTGGCTCAGTGACAGGATGTTGTTGCTGGGGGAGTCCTGTCGGGAGGAGCAGTGCTCTAATGTCGGGTCCCTGGGAAGGAAATAATAAAAAATAGGATATATATTGTCTTTAAGGACTTTGCTTTCCAAGTGAAAAGAAGAAAGAGTAGTAAAAAGAAAATAAACTATTGATTTGACAATTAAATTCACATAAATACAATATATACAGTTGCATTTCTTTTAAAAATCAATCTGGTATCTGGGATTCTTTTTCTCCTACAAAAAATTGATCATCATCATTATCATCATCATCATCATCATGAGCTGGAGGAGTTAAGTCGATGTTACTGATCTCACTGATCTCATCTTAATCTCATGATGTGCTGCTGAACACAGACGTGTGACCAACCCCAGAGAAAACGGATTTAAAAGCAAATTAAATTCTTTAACATGTAGAAATAATCTTTCGAGATCCTCATGACAGTAACTGTTCTGTCTTAAATATCTCATCCTGTATGTTGTTAGTTTATAGACATAGGTTGCTGTTAATAATCCAAACTTCATGGAGAAATTGGTCAGGATTGAGTCGTGACCCCGAGCCATCGTACCTGTCTCCTTTGAGATAGTCCAGGCGGCTCTGCATCATGAGCTCTCGTCTCCGTCTGTACTCTCTGGCTCGGAGCAGCTGCTGCTTCCTCTCCTCTTTGCTCCAGTAGCGGCCCTGTTCCAAGAGCAGTGACATCAGGAGTGACGGGAGAAGACAGAAGAGCTCATTTAATACAAGTAAACAAGTGAGTCAAACACTGAGCCACTGCCTGAGACTCTGCAAAATGTTTTATTTTATTCTTGACCAGAATTTAAAAGTTGTATAAAAAAAAAATCTCTGTCTAGTAGATCTAAGAACTTAAGCTGCAGGTCTAAGAACGAATGTCCCAGGGTTGAGTCATCGGCAAAATGGTGAGCCTTAGAGTATATAAAGTATTTTTAACATGTTTTCTTTGCAGCAGCTTGTGTCGCTGGGTATCGAACCTCTGCTGGTTCTATGTTCCCTGTTGGGACTCTACCTGTTTCATCTCGCTGGCGGCGTCGTCGTCGGTGGTCATGCCGCTGCGCTCCTCCCTGATCTTCATGGCTCGGGCCTTGAGCAGACGGTCCCTGACCGGCCGCTTGGCCACGTAGCGCGTCCCGTCGCTGCGGATCTTCACCTGCACACAGACGCTGTGGAGTCACACTGAAGGCAGGAAGACCTCCAGATGTTTCCTTCTGGATGAAGCTTCTCAACTGATTTGACCTCAGCACCCACAGTGACCCGGAATCTTTGACTTGCAACCTACATGTTTTTGAACCACTGCAGTAAAACACAATCCTCTGTGGGTCAGTTTTCACAGCTTCATGCTTTGCTCTCTGTCGACCTCAGTGTAGAAAACACATAAAACCTTCTCTTACTTTCGTTTTACCGTGTTTACGATTGTTTGAAGTAGTGCTAACTGAAATAAGTTTCAGATGCTGTTGTCAGGATGATGGGGGGTGCAACTGGCTACTGCACAAGTGTTGTCTAGTCTCATACGTCCCAGCTCGTGATGTCAGATCTGCAGATCAACTGTTGGTTCCCAGTGTAAAGTGGTGGCTCCACGACTCCAATCAGACAAGCTTCCTCGTTGTCCTCTTTTAAATCTTGTTTAGAAACTCTCTTTAGTGATATGGCTTTGATTAGACTTCTTTCATTTTTTTTATTTTTCTGTTTCTATGTTTGTGAAGCACTTTGGAAACCTGTTTTTGAAAAGCTCTATTTAAATAAAGTTTTATTATAGTTATTATTGGCGCATGGGAATGTGTGTGTCCTTCAAAATAAAAGTTTAACCTTTTTCCCGACATACCAGCGGCTCCTCACACTCTTTACCTTCCACTCCATGCGCTGCCGTGAAGCCGTTGGTGATGACTGGGTCAGCCCAAGTGGTAAGACCAGTCCTAACCGTGAGGCTCCAGCGTGGCGGTCCTCCAGACCACAGGGGGCGCTGTTCACGCTCCTCGGACTGGCCGGGCCGCTGCTCCCTGTGCCCGCCCCCCTCTCCTCCCCCTCGGCCCTGGTTCGGTCTCTGACCCGGTCCAGGGGGTCCACCAGGCCCTCGGAGGGCAGGGT
>NC_084951.1:27205040-27217540 GCF_949316205.1 Platichthys flesus | reverse complement strand
ACAAAGTGAGACAGAGTGAAGACGTGTCTCACCTGAACAGAGAGGACAAAGTGAGACAGAGTGAAGACGTGTCTCACGTGAACAGAGAGGACAAAGTGAGACAGAGTGAAGACGTGTCTCACGTGAACAGAGAGGACAAAGTGAGACAGAGTGAAGACGTGTCTCACCTGAACAGAGAGGACAAAGTGAGACAGAGTGAAGACGTGTCTCACCTGAACAGAGAGGACAAAGTGAGACAGAGTGAAGACGTGTCTCACCTGAACAGAGAGGACAAAGTGAGACAGAGTGAAGACGTGTCTCACATGAACAGAGAGGACAAAGAGAGACAGAGTGAAGACGTGTCTCACGTGAACAGAGAGGACAAAGTGAGACAGAGTGAAGACGTGTCTCACGTGAACAGAGAGTACATGTTTGACACGTGAAGACACAACATGTATGACGCCTGTCACACGGCTGTCGGGTTTGTGTTTGTACGTTTTGTGTGTTCCTCAAACTCACGGGGAGACAACACGTCTGTCCAGATGTCTTTTCTCTAACTGGTGACTGGTGTCATGGGAACTGGTCGAGTCCGGTTACCATGGCGATACCCATCGCTGCTGGGCTATTCTTATCACATCTCCAACTGGAGCTTTTCTATCAGAGTGTGTCTGTGTGTGTGTGTGTGTGTGTGTGTGTGTGTGTGATTTATTTAAACCAATAATAATGTGCTGCATCTTCTTTAATCTACAAATTGCTTTTATGAAAAATCTGTTTCAATTTGAATTCACACAATAAGTGTTTTTTACGATTTGTCCCAGAAGAGTGAAACCATTGAACCATCAACGTGAAGCAGTTTGAATCTGGACGAGCAGCACACGTCCACTGGTTTACTTCCTGGATTTAAAAACCAGTACAACACAAACTGAATCAATCACTTCACTGGGTGAACACAGCAGCTGCACCAGAAACCAGTAAGGAAACAAAAACCTCTCAGAACCTTATATTCTCCTGTGTCATCATCTGTCACTTGTGGACTAATCACAAAAAGATCTTTGATAAACATGAAGAGTGTGACAAACGTCTGTTTGATGTTTTCTGTCTGAAACACACTGAACCAGTTGAGTCCAGTTTTATCAGATTTAAATTCTTTAAACTTTGTGAAAACAAATCGAGGAAACACGAGGTCCTGGAGTCACGTCTGTATGTTCATGAAAACCTGAGTATTTTAGAAGTGACAGTTTCATGAGTCAGCTGAGATGGAGTGACACTGCCCCCCCCCCCCCAACCCACTCCATCTCTCCATCTATTTTTAGGGCAGCAGTAACCGGGAACCTGACGGCTCTCTCTGATTGGACGACGCCAGGGATTCAGGTATAAATGTGCATAGTTTGATTTGAATCTATTTGGGACCCTGAAGGCGTCAGAGGAAGAGTTTGTGTTTCCAGGAGAAGCTTTGATCTGAGCTGAAGGTCGACAGTCATCATGAGAACTGAGAGGATTCTTTTCATCACTCGTCTGAATGAAGCTAAAGGAAAAGTCATCGAG
Organism: Platichthys flesus; assembly: GCF_949316205.1. Classification (NCBI taxonomy): domain Eukaryota; kingdom Metazoa; phylum Chordata; class Actinopteri; order Pleuronectiformes; family Pleuronectidae; genus Platichthys; species Platichthys flesus. Next base: position 27,216,016 of record NC_084951.1, on the reverse strand, counting down.
TGATTGACAAGAGTTTCAACCTCAGTGAAAGTCGATTCATGTTTTCTTTATGGAAAAAGGTGAAAGTAAAAGACAATTAACCACCAGGTCATTAATCATCCAGTGGCAGTTAATGGACTTTTATTTATAGTTCAGGGTTAAGTTACTTTTTCTTTATCTGAGTTGCAGTTACTGGTGATTTTTCAAATTAACAGGTTATATTAAAATGATCTATTTCAAATTCCTTTTTCGATCAAAATACAGAGATGGTTTGAAAGAAGGTTTTCAAACTGAAACACAGAAGTGTGGAAGCAGCCTTTTTTTTTATTTAAGCCTGACTTTTATAATAATAAATCACTTACAGGAGCGGCCCTCCTGAAGGTATTTTATTTTGACACTGCTGATAATAACGTCTCTCACTCGACTGCAGGACTCTGAAGTTGTTTCTTCTCTTACGTCTCTGAAGTGTTTGTGTACCTGTAATATTCGGTCGCCCTCTCGGATTCGTCCATTTTTAGCTGCGATGCTGTTTGGATTAACCTGAGTAGAGATGGGGAGAGAGAGAGAGAGAGAGAGAGAGAGAGAGAGAGAGAGAGAGAGAGAGAGAGAGAGAGAAGACTCATCAGACTGCATCAGGCCACAGACGAGTGAACACATCAACGAGTCAGTTTGAGGTTAATGGAGAAGGAAGAGGAGAAGGAAGAGGATGTCTCCTGTGGTCACCTCTCCCACGTAGATCCCCAGGTCCTCCTCGTCCTCCGTCCTGTAGCACACGGTCAGACCCAGCTTCTCCTGCTGACTGGACTTGTACAGCTCCACCTCCTGCAGGAGGAAGAGGAGGAAGAGTTGGTGGTTTATGATGAGGAGCGCAGGTCTTTCCCGGCTCCTGTCACCTGGGAGGTGCCTCAAGGCTCAGCTCTCGGGCCCATCGTATCTCTCCTCTACGACAGAATCAGAATCTGTTTCTTCTCATGTGGTAAATCCTGTTGTTGTGTTGAGATGACTTTAACCATTTTTGAAACTGTGCATGTGCTGTAAAATAATAGCGTAAATGATGCTTTATGTTTAAATTTGATTTGAATTAAAATTAGAGAACAAGCTGGAGAACAGAGGAGCTGCCGGTCAAACGCAGCGAAAACTAATTCTAGATCCAGCAACTGATTAATTTTGACGTCATAAGAGACAAATGAAATAAAGGATGTTATCGTAGAAAGAAAAACAAGGTAATTTATCTTGATATAATGATGGTGTGATTGAGAAAAAAACAGAGGGAGGGAGAGAGCAAGCAGAGGAAAGACGGAGCATGAAGCAGAAAAGGTGGAAGAGGAGGAGGAGGAGGAGGAGGAGGAGGAGGAAGTCTCTGTGTTAAGAGTTTCCACTTTACTGACTTCTATAATGATCTCAGGAAGCAGCAGTGAACCAGTGGAGCAGAGACAAAAAGCCTCATTCAGCTGAAACTCGTCCATTAAGCTGTTATTTTGCTGCACAAGCAGAAATGCATCGTTTTCATTTCTTCAGTTTCAGTTTGTCCTTATTTCAGTGATCCCTCAATCCGCCCTCCTCACGTTTCCATCCCTTTGTCCTCCTTTCTTTTGCTTTCTTCCTTCTGGATTAGTTTACATATTTGATTTATCATCTTCTCATGCTGTTACTCCCTTCCCCTCCGCTTCCCATTTCTTCATTTCTCACCCCTCCTCTTTTCAAACCTTCTACCAGCAGGAATGTTTCACAGGTTCCTGAGGGGCCGGCATCGAACCCCCGAGAGACACTGATATCACATCTTATAATGCTTCTCTTATTATTCAGATTATAAATTGAACACACACAATAAAGTTAAGTGTGAACCTCCACCACCATCACACACACACACACACACACACACACTTTATTATATTATTATATTATTAAATTATTATATTATTCCAGGCATGTTTATCAGTCACTTCCTTGTTACTTTGTTCATTTGCTGTTTCACAGGGTCACAAAGTGACCTGAGGACGTCCTCACCTCGTACTCCAGGTCATCCTGTCTGTCCACCTCATGATGAGACACGTCAAAGTAGTCGTTGGGGTCATTGTACTCGAACACACAGCTGGGGGGGGGGGGGGGGGGGGGGACAGAAATCAGTCACAGTCCTGTCCACACATTCTTCATATCTAGAGATTTTCATTTCTTAGTCATTGGAAGACAAAGGTGGAGACGTACAACTCATTGATCCCGTACGGCCCCCCGAGGTGAGGGAGGGGAGGGGAGGGGGGAGGAGGGGGAGGGGAGGAGGAGCCTCCTCGGCCGTGGTGGTGGTGGTGGTGACCTCTGCTCCTCCCCATCGTCATGACGCTCTGGAAGCTGAGGTCCGTCTGCGTGGCGCTGTCCATGCAGTCAGGGATGGCTACCATGGTAACAGAGGAGATGGAGGTGCTGCCACACACGATGGTACCTGGGGGGGGGGGGGGGGGGGGGCACAGTGTTCACATCTGGTTGTTTGTCTGTGAGCATGATTCACAAACCTGTTTGAAACCCGAGCAGCAGTGAACACAATGTTCTGACTTGTTCTTATGTGTTTGTTTGACTGAATAAAGGTTTAAAATGTCAAATAGAAAAGAAAAAGAACAAATAGAAAAGATAAAGAACAAATAGAAAAGATAAAGAACAAATAGAAAAGATAAATTGCTGCAGTCACATCAGGAGAGATGGTAAAAGTCAAGTGATCCCACAAAATGATTTGATTTTTAGAAGAAAGCCTCTGGATATAAAAGAAAAGTGAGCTCAGCTGGAAACTAGAGAAAGAGAAACCAGATGAAAAGATGGGAGGAGGAGGAGGAGGAGTGATGAAGAGGGAGCGTGGGAAAGACGAGGAAGAAGCAGCTCAGGTGGGAAGTGATGAAGAGAGATGATATTAAAGGATGAGAGGAAACGGAGGAATCCTGTGAGACAGCAACACTTCACAGAGAGAACCGAGCTCGTGTGAAGTCAGAGGAGATGAAAGAAAACAAGACGTGATTTACCTTTCCTCCTGTGACCCTTACGCACCGAGCCGGGCGGCTGCAAAGCCTCCTGGGAGTTTTGCGGCCTGTCTAGTGGTGGCTGAGAGGTTCTCCGACCTCTGACCTGAGGATGGGAGGAGATCTGTAATTTATGGATTCTAAATCAAATCCAAATTAAACGTATGAGGCAGAACCAGCTTCGTACTGATGAGTCAGCTTTTCTTCAGCTGAGGGCGATGAACAAGAAATATTCAAATTGTGCTGAATCAGGAGTTTGAGGAACGGGGGGGGGGGGGGTCTTTAAATAGTGGGCTGCAGGAGAGAGCTCCACTAATGTCAAGGCATCTGACGGTTTGTCCTCTGCAGGAGTCGAGTCAGAAGAGTTCAGGACGTCTGAAGCGTCTTTACCATCTGAAGCAGGTTCAAGCCTGAGAAATATAATAACTCAAGGTCGGAGGCGGTGTTGACTCTACTGAAGCCTGGATATTACCCATGATCCTCTGCTTCCTGAACCTGAAGAGCTGCATCTGTAGCAGATCCAACAAACTCTGTTCAGAATTCTTCAGGTTTTGAAGTGTCTGAGGAGATGTTCTCCACCCATCTCCAGCTGGATGGGAGCAGAACCTTATGAGAGATGAGAGGAGGCAGATGGAGGAGGAGTCCTACCTTCATGTCTCCATGGCGGTCCATCGGTCTCAGGGAGCTGCTCCATCCTTTCTGCTGCAGACACAGAAACCAACATGAGTTAGAACACATTGTGTCTGTAGATATTGGTGATGCTCAGGTGCAGGTTTTTGTGTTTTTGAGGAGCGAGCAGGAGCCGGACTTTTCCCTCAGGAGGTGGAGGAGACCAAACCTGAGGTAACAGTAACACAAACACTGTGTTGTCGTCTCACAACTCATTTCGAGTCTTTCTCTCATGACGGAAACCAAAGCAAATTCCTGTTTGAAGCTACATGTGACCGAGTGGCGAGCACGCTCAGGGCATGTCAGGTGACAGGCAGCCAGTGCCTTGCTCAAAGGCACAAACTGTCTGTGGAGCAGGAGCTGAATTAAAGTGACGCCTGTGGCCTCTGGTCCAATCAGCTGCTCGTGACTGGTTCAGAAGAGACCAGCCGCCAGCGACGCTCATTAGCATAAATATAATAACTGAGAGAGACTCTGGGGCAAGAGGAACAGAAACACCTGCTAGGAAATGAACAGGCAGGTAATTATTAATGAGAATGTGCTTCTTCTGGTGTGTGTGTGTGTGTGTGTGTGTGTGTGTGTGTGTGTGGTAGCATAAATACTCAGAATTGTTTTTATTATTATGTTTTAATATTGGAAACATCACATGTCAAGTTAATGTCTGTGGAAACATGCAGGAGGCCTCTGAACGTTCAGGCTCACCTGCTACTGCCACACCGCACACACACACACACACACACACTGGCTCATGAATACTTGCATGGTTGCACACAAACGCACACCTTTTTTCCCCCCTTTGTCTCAGAGCTTATTGTTATGCATTACATGTTCTCTGCAGGTTGTGATTGTGTGTGTTTCTGTGTGTGTGTGTTTCTGTGTGTGTGTGTGTGTGTGTGTGTGTTTGTGTCAGTAAACATAAGACAGTCAATACTCAGTCAATAACCACAGCTGATCAGGCCTGTTGTGACCTGGTCAGTGATTGTGTGTTTCATCTGCTATTAAATAGGTCTGTGTGTGTTTGTGTGTGTGTGTGTCTGTGTGTGTGTGTTTTAGAGAGTTGCTTCTCTTTGCTCCTGAATTGTCTCCTTCATGGTTTTGTTTGTCAGTGCTTTGAGAGAAGAGGTTTGGTTGTTGTGTCTGGTTTAGAGTCGACTGAGCTCAACACGTCCTCAGAGTTCAGCTGTTTGGTTTCAGCTCACAGCTCAAACAGGAAGTCTTCTGTTTGTCAACACAACACTTTACTGAAGAGTCCCAGGTGAGACATCTGAGAGGAGATGTTTCCTTCACCCTGAAGCAGCATGAGCGTGAGGAGAAGAGCTGGAGCTCAGGAGAGTAAGAGCACAGTTTGAGAACAAGCATCTGAACATGAAATCCACAAGTCCTGCTCTGGACCTGAGAGACCTCCCTCTTAAAGAGACCAGATTCTAATTCTGCAGTTTCCCTCGTTGTGTTTTACAAGCAGGTTTATCTCAGATCGAATTGACGGTAACAGCCTTGATTCTAGAGGCTGTGCTTGTAACTGTGTGTGTCTGTGTGCAGACAGAGGATGAGCAGCGTTCACAGATGGCAACAACAGGTTTAAGATTCACTACACAAGAATCATTGTGTTTGTTTGTCTGCGTGCAACAATTTCCCTGTGCACGAAAACGACTCCATCCCCCACTCCCTGCTGTGCTGCTGCTCATTATTCTGCTGTGTGTGTGTGTGTGTGTGTGTGTGTGTGTGAGTGTGTTACACGCCAACAATAAGGGTCCCGACTGTGCTCCGCCACATAAGCCTGACAGAAATCACAGCTAAGTGAAGTGTGAAATTAATAAGCGAACGTGAGAGAAGAGCTGACGTTTCTTTTGGCTGCAGCGACTCGACAACGCTGCAGCTTTGTGTTTGTGTTTGTGTTTGTGTTTGTGTTTGTGTTTGTGTGTGTGTTTGTGTTTGTGTTTGTGTTTGTGTTTGTGTTTGTGTGTGTGTGTGTGTTTGTGTTGTGATGACACGCTGTGTTTTCACAGTGACGACGGATTATTGATCCCGAGCTCTGTGACCGTCACACTGAGTTTTGAATTGCAGCGACTGGAGGCTTCATGGTAACAGCTGAGCATCGACCGTGGTCCAGTGTGTTCACTTCATGATGTTCCACAGTGTCGAGTCATGGATTCATCTCTGATCAATGGACCATGAGAGAAGGGACTCAAATCAAATATGTTAATACAACAGTAAACGGTTTTAATCACCAGCTCATTAAAGTGCACAGAGGGCGGGCGGCCTCTAGAGGGGGTCGTGTTGTTCATCACTTTATGATTATTGTTTTTAATTTAAATGATAATTAATCGTATACAGAGAATTTGTTGTTTTCAGACCGACTCCTTCTTCATTTCTCATCCACGATGTTATTGTGGCACAAGATGAAAAGTCAGGATTGTTGACGTTAGTAAAATGATCCTCTGGGGATCATGAACGTCTGTGATGAGTTCAAACAGACGACACACCCTCTGGGTTCTAAACCAGAAACGTCTCCTGCACAAAACTGTTTCTCATCAACACGTGAACATATGGAACCGAGTGTGTTTCTTTTTATTGTCGTGTTCTGTTGTCGCCGTGTGTTCGGTCTGTCGGAGTCTTCATCAGCTTCACCTCCCGGGGCTTCAACAGGCCTCTCCGCCCGGCTCATTAAGAATTTACTGCTTACACACACACACACATCCAGCACATCTATCCACACACACACACACATCCAGCACATCTATCCACACACACACACACACACACACACACACACACACACACACACACACACACAGTTCTACATCAACACTCTTCTCTCCTCTAACATTTATCTCTTTCACTCACATACACCCCCCATAGTGCATGAACACACACACACACACACACACACACACACACACACTAAGGGGAGAGAGATGGGACACTGGATCCATTTTTCATTTCCAGAGCATTGAGGGCGAAGCACAGATTCTATAATCAAGCCCGGGGGAGGCCGGGGGGGGCGGGGGAGGGAAAGAGAGGGAGCGGTCAGAGAGAGGGAGCGAGGGAGAAAGAGGACGAGAATCCAGACGATGGAGGAAGGAGAAGCAGGAGGATGAAAAGTCTGAGCTCCTGATGAAGAGAAGTGGAAACTACAGAGACAGTTTCTCCTGACACAGTGTGTTTCTACTCTTCTGCTGCACAAAGGAGAGATCAACATGTAACACACATGTATCTCAACACAAATATATATATATAATATAATACAATGTGCTGATATCGTGACGTTAAGGAGACTTAGATAATTTGGATTTGTGTTAAATCGGAGGAAACAGAATTCCACAGAAACACGTTCTGAGCCTTAATAATAGGTTTTGACTCTGTCACTTTTAATCCTCGTGCCTGAAAACACAAATCACCACCAACAGGAAGTGTTTGGTGGTGATTTGCATAAAGAGCTCGGCTACTGACGAGAATCAGTGAAGAACAACGATGTTTTACTCTGGGAGCTGAGGAAGGAGGTCATGTGACAGGAGCCGGACCAATCAGAGAAGGCCACATCGTGATCAAAAAGACACAACTAAATTACCCAGGATTCCTAAGACTGCACGTTTCGTGTTGTTTAAAGTTGTTTAAAGTTTAATGGATATAAAACACACAAGAACCCGGCAACACAATAAAATCTATATTTTGTCTCATTAACCATCAGGTCCATCTGTTGGTGTTAAAACTGAAAAGTTTATTTTTACAAGATGATTAAATGTCTAAAACTAATCTTTCTGCACAAAGTGAATCTCATTATTTCTGCTCTTCAGATATTTAAAATGATATATTTATACTCGCCGCCCCACCACACTGACTGCCTCCCCCTCCCCCCTCCCCCACCTGTGATTACACAGCCACACAGGGAGATAATGTGGTGAATTGATTTCTATTCTTTCATTAGTTGAGCCCCTGGAGACGAACCGGCTCATTTAAAGTGTGACTCTTGAAACTAATGAACATAATAAGACATGAAATGAATAAACATGAAAGGAAAGACGCAGATAGATGAAAGAGTAAATAAACAAATAAAGAGATAAAAAATATATGAATAATGAACGTTAATGAAGAATGTCGGGGTTGTTTCAGGACCAGAATTATAAAAAACACAAAGTGCGACTGTGTGTCTCAAATATCTGCAGAAAGAACCAGATTCAATCAAACTGGTCCAATCTGTCATTTTGCTCAAATCGTAGTTACACAACGAGCTGTTACACAACGAGCTGCTCACGAATCCTGTGGACAATATTTCCCAGAATGCACCAAACAAACACTGAAGCTTTTCTTCATTTCAGTCATCACAAAGATCTACAGCTGCCACCAAGAGAAGAGAGGGAACACGGAGGAGAGGGAGAGTGTGTAGCTCACACAAAACACACACCTCATTTCAAAAGAAAGAACAACACACTCACACACACAAACACTTAACTATGATTCATAATCCACATTAATATTTCATAGGTTCCACTGATGCTTCTGTCAGAGCTGAGTTTCATCCACAACATTTAGTTCAACAACAACAACAACAACAACAACTACACATTTGAGACCCTGTGTGAACATGTGTTGTTTAGGATCCTGAGGTTTTAAGTGTGAGAGAATGTTTGGGTTTTATTTCCTCTATTGAAGAGTTTAGTCTTTCTGGTTGCTCTCACTCTAACAGCTCTCACTTTAACAGCTCTCACCCTCACAGCTCTCACTCTCAGCCCTGTGCTCTCACTCTAACAGCTCTCACTCTAACAGCTCTCACTCTCAGCCCTGTGCTCTCACTCTAACAGCTCTCACTCTAACAGCTCTCACTCTCAGCCCTGTGCTCTCACTCTTACAGCTCTCACTCTAACAGCTCTCACTCTAACAGCTCTCACTTTAACAGCTCTCACCCTAACAGCTCTCACTCTCAGCCCTGTGCTCTCACTCTAACAGCTCTCACTCTCAGCCCTGCGCTCTCACTCTAACAGCTCTCACTCTAACAGCTCTCACTCTCAGCCCTGCGCTCTCACTCTAACAGCTCTCACTCTCAGCCCTGTGCTCTCACTCTAACAGCCTCTGCTTGAGCTCAACTCTGCACTTGCTCCTGAGACGTCGGTTTCTCCTCCGATCTCCGTCGAAGGTGTCGTGTTGACAGCTGAGATGGCCCCGCCCTCATCGTGACCCCGGGGGAATTAACCGATGCTGTTTTCGACCGGCGGGAAACGAACTGTTGACGAGATGTAAACTCATCAAATTCCATTTATCTCAAAATGTGTGTGGACAAATGAAAAAACGGCTCAAACGTGACAAAGGCTGTGTTGAGATATGAAAACACACACACACGTGTCTGAAGAGTCGTTTCACTAACGCAGCAGTAATTCTGTTTCTCAATGTGTCAATCAAATGTCTCATATTCAGATCCACTTCCATCTCAGTCCACTCGTCACTCAAAGTCAATGTCAGGCATTCCAACACGCCAGTGATTCTTTTTCATGTTGAGGGGAATCCAGCTCAGCCGGTTCATCTGAGCACATCAGTCATTTGAACTGTGGGTTATTAGCTTTCAGCTGAAAGAGACGGGAGCTGCCACACTGACGGTTTCACTCAACACATTATTCAGCCGCTTATTCTCAGTCGTGTCCATTATGGAAATCCACTCGGCTCGCTGTGAAACATAAACATGTATCACTGCACATAATGATGTTAAAGAGTCAGAATAAACACCATTATGCCTTTATTAACTGGTGTTACTGTGTTTAATGGGCAGTAAGAATCAAAACATTAAATCATTCATTATCTTTATAAGTATTAGAAATCGACCATTAGTCCATCGCCTCATTCCAAGCAGCTCCGTTTCTCCTGAGTCAGATAAATAAATCCTGAGTTATTTATTTACAGAGCTGCTGTAAATGTCTTTGACTCTGAAGCGTTCAGACGTGTCCACGTTGTGTTTGGACGCTTCTGAAATCTGCATAAAGACGTTTGTGTGACTGCGTCGCCCTGAGACACGATAAGAATATCAACACACAGATTACCTCCATGTGTGTGTTTAAGATTCATAACCGCTCACACACATGTCATCAAGCCCCCTCCGGGTTTGTGTGATGATGTGAAACCAGGTTATGGGCGACAGAGTCTCACGGCTGCTGCTCAACAAACAGGTTTGTCTACACGATGCTTTTGTGAGATGAACATTTAATTATTGAGACATTAAAGTTATTCAATAAAATCAGTTCATGAATAAAACTAAGAAACAATTCAACGTGTTTACAAACGTCATTAACTGTCACGTCTGAATCATCCTCATGAATATGTATCATGCTGATGGTTGACATCACAACACATTATAATCCTAACAGATAAACAATAGAGTCATTATTAATAATAAATACAATAACTTTCGCTGAAAGGTTGAAAAAATAAATGTTATTTCATCAGATGTTTGTCTGTGAACTGTTAAAACAAGATGTCGTTTGTTCAAGACGAAAAATAATATAATTTATTTAATCGAAGACCAAACACCCTTAAATTTGTTTTAATATTTGAACCATGAAAACACATGTCCTGATCTAATCAGGAATTACATGAACCCATCCAAACAAATAGATTATTTTGCCTCAATGTCACTAAACCACGAGTTGAGCTGCTTCCTGCTGCCTACTGACGAAAAGCATGAAAACACAATAACACAATGATAAGGGAAATCAAAATAATGTGTAAACCTGTGACCCACAACTCAGACCGACACACAAGTTCAAGCGTTTAAAATTAGACAAATGAGGAGAGAATGAAAATCAGCTCGACATGGAGTTTATCTGAGAGTTGTCAAAACTCCATTAGTCTTAACGAGCTGCCGGCTCATTAGTCGTCAGCAGCGACACAACAACCCTCCGTTTGTTTTCAGCTCTGATGCTAACAGGCTGCACCGACACTGCTGCACCACAAGGGGCGGTGTGGAGAACGTTACACACGTTTAGACGCTTTTAATTTAATCGATTGAGCAACAGGAAAGTAACTTGACTCCATTTACACCAGGAAATGAAATGAATTTACATCCAGATGTGATTTTAACCTGAAGACATTTAAGGTTTAACAGATTCCAAATATAATATCTGGTGTAAGTGAGGTTTAGCTTAGCTTAGCTTAGCTTAGCATAAAGACTGGAGCTAGATGGGAACAGTTGATCTGAATCTCTTCAAAGTTCACTGAGGTTTTTCAGTGGATCCACTGATGTGACGAGAGCTGGAGTCAGTGTGGATTAAAACCAGCTGTAAATGTAATCAGATTACATTGATATGGATGCAAGATCCATTTCAATGCAGGAGGGAATGGTGA
>NC_084951.1:27172540-27200040 GCF_949316205.1 Platichthys flesus | reverse complement strand
CTGTCGGCTTCTCTCCACGACTCCGTCCGTCTGAGCACAAAGAAAAACATCTTCAGTGTTTCTGTCCCTCAGACACAAAGTGAGATGAAGCAGGAAACTGAAGCAGCCGAGTGATGAGGAGGCTTCGACTCTTCATCACACTGAAAAACATAGTGCGTGTGTGTGTGTGTGTGTGTGTGTGTGTGTGTGTGTGTGTGTGTGTGTGCTGAAGTTCTAACCTGGTTCTTGTCTTTTCTTTGTGACTAAATACATCAGCTGATTAAAGATGATGTCATGCTGATGGATAAAGATAACGATGACCTCACCTTCTAGTCCCTGTAAAGATGGTTCTAGATTAAAGTCTGAAGCTTCTCACCTGATGAAACCACGTGTTCTTTATTCGTCTTCTGAACGATTCCTCAGTTTCTGTTTCCTGAGGGTCACGTGAAGCTGCAGTGGAAACAAACCAGTGACGATGAATAAAACACGACGACGGCTCGAGGCTGAAAACTGTTCCATCGACTTTCAGCTCAGTTCAATAATTCATCTGAACATCAGTGAGTGTTTAAAACGGCCTTCGTTCTGACACATGAGATGATCTACAGCAAATCTCCGTCTGATCTGAGCCTGAAATATTAAACATCAGTTTAATAAATGATCTGAGCAGAGAGATTGAAAAACTAACGTGTTGATCATAAAATAACTGGTTTGTATTTGAATCTGTGGCAGAATCGTTTGTGTGAAGAATTTTTATCTTTTCTGGTCTCGTGTGCATCAAGAATTCAAAAATATGAACAGCAACAGTAAAATATTCAGAAATAAAAAGTGGATTTTAAGTTTCAATTATAATCTTTTGATTTAACTTTGTATAAAAGTTAAACTAAACTCCAGTCTATCTGGTTTTTCATCACTTTATTGATCTAACAGACATTTTCCTGTGATTTCACTTCAGTCTCTCGTCCATGTTGAGGCCTGGGAGCCCCCCCCCCCCTCTGGTGTGATCCCCTCCCACAGAGCGACAGAGACCTTCAGCCGGAGCTCAGCCTGTGTTCCCTCCTGTTATCTGCTCTTATCTGTCATCAACACCTGCTTCATACAACTCGCTCCCCTGGGACTCCTGCCGGCCGATACCAAGGAGGGAAAGAGGGGAAGAAACTCGAGGATGAGATGAAGAGAAGCAGAAAGAAGATGGAAATGAAGAATCGATGGAACTTTCTGTTCTCTCACCTCAAGAAATGTTTCAGCTTGTTTCCTCAAACTTCATCAGTTCGGTGAATCTTCAGTGTTTCCTGACTCAGGTTCTTAAATCTCCTTCAGGACTGATAATCCAGAGAAGTGAGGTCCTCCTGTAACTCCTCAGAAATCCTCTTCCGGCAGACGGAGGTGCAGGAGTCAGATCCTCAGACCACCAGCTTCTCCTCCTCCTCTCTCTCTCCCCTCATCCCTCGACATCCTCTGCTGCTCCGACATTTCTCCACAAAGGTTAAATCCGGCTTAGTTCTGCTCCTGGACACGGAGAGAGAGAAATGAGATTCTGGTTTCACACTCGGATCAGAGAGGAGACGTGAACACTCTCCCGCTTGTCAGAAGCTGTTTCCAGGAGATTGATCCTGAAGTTCTGCTCAGATTTAACATTTGTGCCGTTTAAAAAAAAGAAAAATGTATAATCAAGACAAAAGGAATTTCTTGGTTTGTACCAATATGTTACAGCAGCAGTTAATGTGTGAAGATTAAACCTAATCAGCTACAGAGCAAACAGGTCATTAGGAAAAACTGTATGCTGCACAAAATTAAAATGATTCTGATATTTTTTATTTTTGTTCCTTGGTGATAACTGATTATTTTCTTAATCTATGAATTGATTTTTGTTTGTTTGAAGCCGGACATGTTGGAAATCACTCGATTAAATAATTAAATTTATCAGCAACAGAGTTTGGATTTGATTATTGAGGAATATTTCAGAGCAAACGTGTTTTTAATCCAGATCCATTCGTCTCATTTAACAGATAATTGAGATAATTCAGTATTTCAGCAACTTCAAGACGTTGTCTTGAATTTTAAAGCTTATCTACTTGATGAAGAAATGATTAATCAGTTAATCTAGAAAATAACTCGTAAACAATTGTAATAAACCAGGTTTCTGCTCTAGAATCACACTTCATGAACTGAAATGAATCTCAAACTATTGAAATGCAAACTGCAGCTTCAGAGGAACAAACACAAACAGAAACTCATCGTTGTCTCTCCTGCAGCAGCCGGAGGTAAAAGATGAATAAATCAAAATCAGCTGCAGAGATTTGATTCTAAAATCCTTTAAGTTGCACCTTTCCAGATGTGTGAGGAAACACCAACCACTGGATGTCCTGAGGGGATTCAGCCTCCAGAAGGTTCTCGCCCCGGCAGCGTCCCTCCTTCCTCTTCCTCCTCTTCCTCCTCCTCCTCCTGCAGCTGCTTTCCTCCTCTCCCTCTCTCCCACAGATCCAGTGTTTCCTGTACGAGCAGCCTGAATACAGATGTGTGATGGGATGTGGGACCGAGCCGGTGGTGGATGAGGATTCAGTGGACAGATGTTTCCTCGCTGCTCTCTCGTCTCTTCTGCAGCTTCCTCTCTGCGCTGGAACAACAGCAGCAGCCTCCGCGGCAGCTCAGCCAATAACCTGCAGCCGGCAATTAATTTCCCTCTCCGCCTCCTCCTCCTCCTCCTCCTCCTCCTCCTCCCTTCTCCCTTCTCCCTCCCACCTGCTCTGAATCCCTGCATGTTCCCTCCCTTCTTCTGTCTCTTCCTTCTTATTATTCTTCACCTGTTCATTCATCTCTGTGACATCACACATGTAAGCGTGTTCTTGTGTCTCCTTCACGGATCAGAACCTCCAGCAGGTCCGTGTGCCTGTTGTCTGTTGTCTGTTGTCTGTTGTCTGTTGTCGGTTGTCGGGCAGGAATCCTTCAAAAGACACTTTGAATGAAGATTCTATGTTTTTATTTGTGTGTTTCCTCCTCCTGCCGGAGACTCAAGGTTCAAACACTCGACAGTGGAATGTGAAACATGCAGATGTCAGTGGTCTCTCATGAGTTCACGGTCTTCAGCTTTTATCAGAGACGTAAAGTGCAGCATCGAGTTGTTTCATGATAAAGCTGCTGTTAATAATAATAATAAATAATTAAACTGTGATAATTCTCGGTTGACTTTTCAAGGTCGTCTCAATTTTCTCATTAGACGTTGAAACAATTAAACTGACAAAGATTTTCTAAATAAAATCTGAGCTCATACACTGTTCCATCGCTGAAGCTCATGAGGAGGTTTTCTTTGGTTTTGTGTGTTTTGGAGGAACTGGAGTTCTTCAGGAGTCGGGGCAGTGACGTGTGTGATGTGTGTCATTGTGTGGCTTCAGCTACAAACAAATTAAATTATATTATATTTCCTCTTTTTGTGCTTGTGCTTCGATATGATCTGCTGAGAGCAGCATCATCATCATCAAGACCATCTGACATCAGACGCCTTGCACAGCCCAGCAGCACCAGAGAGTTAGTGTGAAATATGAGTCCAATCATTGAATATGATTCTCAGAGGACGTTATGAAAACAGAAACAGGTTCCAACAGCAGTTAAAGAATAATAAAGTGTGTCGTCCATTAATTTATTTAATGACCTTTGGGGCTTTTTTGAAATTATATCTCCTCTGTTTGTAATAAAAAACAAACTCAACTGAGAACTAAACATTTTAAAACCTCAGTGTGTTTCTACATCACTTTGTCTTCAACTGGTCACGTTCTGTTTGTGTGTGTGTGTGTGTGTGTGTGTAAAACAGATTTTTCTCCTGCTAAATTAAGTCTGTGGACGTTGATTTGATTCTAATTTAATGATTGTTATTAATAAATAATCTGATATTATTCCTCATCTGGTCTCGACCTTAAAGCTCCAGTGAGTCAGACTCAGGTGAAAAGGAGCGATTGGCAGAAACCCATAAAAAAATAATCCTTAGTCATGTTTTCACTTGTGTGTTTCATCTCAAATGTACGAGTTGTTGTTTTCTTTACCCTCGAGCAGGCCTTTATATTTACATACTTTATATTTACATACTTTATATTCACATACTTTATATTCACATACTTTATATTTACATACTTTATATTTACATACTTTATGTTGAAAAACTTTATATTTACATACTTTATATTTACATACTTTATGTTGAAAAACTTTATATTTACATACTTCATATTTACATACTTTATATTTACATACTTTATATTCACATACTTTATATTGAAAAACTTTATTTTTGAGTTCAGATAAACCAGGTAGGATGAGCACAAGGTTTTCTAACCTGTAATGGGCAACACAACATTACAAACACACAACTTTACTTTATAATATGATAATAAAAGAATACAACATTACACTCACGTGTACAACAGACTCTGCAGTAGTGTGTTACTCAGTGGGTTGTGTCAAAGACAAACACTGTGTGTGTGTGTGTTGTGTATTTATGGTGCGACTGCAGCTCGATCCCAATGAAATACATCCCTGCTGTCAGAGAATCAATACACCCCCCCGCTCCTCCTCGTCTTCATCACCTCCCTCTACATCCTCTGATTCTTCATCGCTCCTCCTCTTCCTCTCCCTCTCTCTGTCCTCCTCCTTTTCTCGGTGTTAATCTCTCATCTTCTCCTCCACCTCGTTCAAACGCTATTTGTTTCACCTCCTCTTCTTCCTCCTCTTCCTCTCCCTCTCTCTGTCCTCCTCCTTTTCTTGGTGTTTATCTCTCATCTTCTCCTCCACCTCGTTCAAACGCTATTTATTACACCTCCTCTTCTTCCTCCTCTTCCTCTCCCGCTCTCTGTCCTCCTCCTTTTCTCTGTGTTTATCTCTCATCTTCTCCTCCACCTCGTTCAAACGCTATCTGTTTCACCTCCTCTTCTTCCTCCTCTCCCTCTCTCTGTCCTCCTCCTTTTCTTGGTGTTTATCTCTCATCTTCTCCTCCACCTCGTTCAAACGCTATTTATTACACCTCCTCTTCTTCCTCCTCTTCCTCTCCCGCTCTCTGTCCTCCTCCTTTTCTCTGTGTTTATCTCTCATCTTCTCCTCCACCTCGTTCAAACGCTATCTGTTTCACCTCCTCTTCTTCCTCCTCTTCCTCTCACTCTCTCTGTCCTCCTCCTTTTCTTGGTGTTTATCTCTCATCTTCTCCTCCACCTCGTTCAAATGGAATCTGTTTCACCTCCTCTTCTTCCTCCTCTTCCTCCTCCCTCCTGCTGATGGTGAGTCCTGTGAGAGCCGTTTATCAGCCTAGCACAGTAATTACACACACAACCACACACACACAGACACACAGAAACACAGGGAGAGAGGGATGCTCTGCAGTGTCAACACCCTGTCTCACACACACACACAAAGATAAAAGCACACAGACACACACTTGTATTGTTCTGGATTTGTGCATTTTTGCACATCTGTTTATCTCAGTCACTTTATCATATACAGTGTGTCTGTGTGTGTGTCTGTGTGTCTGTGTGTGTGTGTATTTCTCATGTCCATGTTAGCATCCATCAAACTGTATAGATACATGTTTTAGTGTGTACATAGTTCCGTCTCTATTGTCTGTCCTGTTATCATTTATGTTTCATTTTTCTCTGCTGTTGTTTCAGTTGTTTCCTGCTGATTCATCAGTTTGATGAAAACATATCAACAATCTGTCAGAAAGTTTTAAGTTCAAACCTCAAACAGGAAGTTGTCCCTCGTCTCCGTGTGGACGTCCTGACCGAGCTGGAGACAAACCAGCCGTCCAGGGTTTCACATCCTCGACGCAGCCGGAGATTCTCTGAGGATTGTGTGTTTCACATGGTCACATGTAAATCTATGAAAACACACTCCAGTGGTAGCGTCTGAATTAAACAGGTCCCAGTATGGAGCTATGGGTTCACCACAGGATGAAGAGTTCTCACCAGCAGCTGATACTGGTCATTGATGTAAGAAAACTCAAGATGGACCCTGAACACAACCTTTCTGAGAGGATTGTTTGACTGCATCACAGGGAAATCATAAAAATAATGACTATTTCAAAATCAAAAATACTTTTTATATATATTGAAGTGTGAATGTATGTCCTTGACCAACTGGTGCTGCTGTTCCTGTGGCAACACTGAGGCTCTCAGACGTTTTTATATCGTTCTGTACAAAATCCATTTTCTGCATCGTTCTAACAACCTGAGAGAGAGAGAGAGAGAGAGAGAGAGAGAGAGAGAGAGAGAGAGAGAGAGAGAGGTGTAATCTTCACAGTCCTCAACAATCAGCAGCTTAATGCTTTAGTGCTCTCTGCGGAGGTCAAAGGTCACAAACACACAGTGAAGGCATCATCGTCAAATACACACATGGATAACATATTGTACACACTCACAGACACACACACACACACTGAGGCTGCAGGTTTGAGAAGCAATTACATAGAGATGAAGAGCAGCAGAGGAGGGAAAGAAAAAGACAAATCAATAATCAATACAGTGCCGGACCAACTTTAAAGAGAATCATCCTCAGAAAATAAATCTTCTATTTTTAACAAACGCTCAGTGTTTGTTGAGATGAAGATGAACGACGGAGGAGAGCAGCAAGGAAACGTCCGAGAGAGACGAGCCTCCAACCGAGTGAAGGAGCGACTGCAGCGGCGGAGGTGAAGAGAATCAAGAGATGATGAATGATAGTGAGGAGAGGAAGAGGAGGGAAATCAAGAGGAAGGGCAAGGACATAATAAACAGCAGCTTCTTTCATATCATGTCACTTCATCAACTTATTGTTATCCTTACTGTTAACACACATTTCCTGTTTGTTTCTGTGTGTGTCTCTGTGTGTGTGTGTCTGTGTCTCTCTCTCTCCCTCTCCCTGTGTGTGTGTGTGGGTGTGTCTCTCTGTCTCTCTGTGTGTTTGTGTGTGTGTTTGCGTGTGTGTCTCTCTCTCTCTCTCTATCTCCCTGTGTGTGTGTGTCTATGTGTGTGTGTGTGTGTCTCTCTGTCTCTCTCTGTGTGTTTGTGTGTGTGTCTGTGTCTCTCTCTCTCTCCCTGTGTGTGTGTGTGTCTGTGTGTGTGTGTGTGTGTGTGTGTGTCTCTCTGTCTCTCTCTGTGTGTTTGTGTGTGTGTTTCTGAGTGTGTATCTGTGTGTGTGTGTGTCTCAATAAAACAGATATAACACTTTCACTCTAATCAGTTCATTTCATCTCTTTCATTTATTTTCTAATATAAAAACATTTGTTTACTTAAAATGAAATTTGAAAATAAATTGAAATAAGAAAATAAAATCCACATTGAGGCGGCTGTTGTCATGGAAACAACATTGTCTCTGCACACGTTGTGTTACGGTTTGTGGAGGAGAAGGACCCAGGATGCGGAGGTTGTTCACAAAAAGGTATTTAATATAAAAAGGGCTTTAAACAAGACAAAAACAAAACATTAACACTAACAGGTAAGTTCTGGCCACAAAGCGCACGGAGAAGCTGGTCGAGACAGCAGGAGCAGACAAACCATATCTCACGACGTGTAGAGGAACAACTCACGACCCGACACCAGACGAAGGGAAACAGAGGCTTAAATACACAGAAGGAAGGCAGGGGCAATTACACACAGGTGAAACACATGAGGACTGGAGATGACAATCAAAGACAGGAAGTGACACACTGAGAAGCTGGAACAAGACACAGGGAAAGCGAGGCTACAAAATAAAACAGGAAACAGAAAACACAAAGAGACAGAGTTCCATAAACATAAATGACTGAGCATCACACTTTGAAGACGGAGAAATAAAAAATCCCAGATCTGATTGTTGGTTCGTGTCTCATCATTTACATGTTTGTGTGTCATCTTGCTGACACAAGAAAACACACAAACAAACAAACAAACAAAGTAACAAGACTCAGAAACATTAAGACCACAAACTAACGAGTGAACACACATTAACACAACTTTATCTTTTATGATCTTGTTTTATTCTCATAGATGAGATGAGAATTGATCATGAATCAGATCGTGAACAGGAAATAAAGAACTTTAACTTCCAGGTTGACGTGACCCCATTCCCGCTCTCCAGAGGATGAACCTTTGACTTTAATGGGCTGTGACCTTTGCTCCAGGGCGCTTTTACATGGAGTGATGTAGAATTCATGCAGACGGTGGGAGGAAGGAGGTGAAACCAGTTTGACCTCGTCAGGGCTCCCAGCAGAGGAGGAGAATTATCCTCCTCCCACTGGGATATGAGAAGTTTCACTGGAGGGAAACTCAGCGAGGACACAGGAGGCATCAAGAGGATCCTCAAACACAAACACTAGTTTAGAGAGTAGCCAAACAAACAAACAAATAAACAAACAAATACATCAGTGCAACTGTCTTCAGAAAGAGGAAATAAATGAATAAAAAAATACAAATTATAAAGAAATAAAAGCTGATGAGTGAATACGATGATGTGAACAGAACCAAAACTGTTTTAACTTTTAACAATTATTCAAATAAAACCATGTGAAACCATCATGCCTGTGACACATAAACAATCTAAAGGTAAAATTGAGTTTGTTCTGTGAGACAAACAAGAGATTAATGTTAAAAACCTTCTTCATCACAGCGGCTCCTCCTCTTCCTCCTCCTCAGGTCTGTTGGAGCACAAACTCATTAACCTCAAGTGAAACCGTCAACAGAAAATGAACCTGTTATTCCTCCTGAAGGTTTCTAATCACACACACACACACACACACACACACAGCTCCATGAAGAGATGATGTCTCACTCTGCTGCAGAGGAAGTGGACCTCAGAGCTTCAACATCTACTGGACAGATGTTACAGCAGCGTGTTCATGAACATGGCGTCACAGTCACATGTTACACTGACACACGTGTGTTGAGGATCATCACAAAGTCACATGATGACCTCTACACACAGTGAGAACTGGAGCCTGTCAGGAACTGACTCTGTCAAACATTTCTGATCCTGAAGTCACAAAGAACTGAGACGGGCTTGAACAGGAAGTGACATCATCATGTTGAGACAAGTGTCTCCACAAAATAACACAAACTGATCAACACAACAGGCCCAACATGTCCACTGTCTTCAGGACATCATCTCTCAGACACTTTCTGTCCCTTGTCTCTGCTGTGAACCTCCCATCATCAATTATTTCCCAGCATGCAGCTGTTCCCAGAGGCTGCTACAGTCTCCCCCTGGTGGTTGTTCTGAGGTGGTGGTCGAGAACGTACAACAAGAATCTTCATCTACGTTTGTATAAAACGTCCTCGGGTCAGTTTTCTATTAAATATGGTAAAATGTTTATTAAACAGTTTCCTCAGAGACTTAAAGATGCTCTGCTCTTCATCGACTCTTCTTCATACTGTAAATGTCTCATTCACTTTTCTTCTGCTTGTTTCCATTATGTCAAACTGGTGATTTTGTTCTTGTACCTGCACCAAGGACGAGATGTTTCCACCAGTTTGTTTGAAGAGGAAAGAAAAGCTGAGTCATGATTCCAGTGAAGTCGGTGGAAGGATGTTTATTGAGCATTAAAGCAGAGACAAGTAGAAACAGAACTTTTCTCTCTGAGATGTTTTTCTTCTCGTTACATCTGGTTTGTCACAGAGGAAATGATCCATGTGTTTGACTCATAGACTGAATATAAAGGCTTTGACTGGGATGTGCTGCTGTTATACTGCAGCGCCACCTGTGGGTCAAAAGTAGAAAAGCCACCACCGCTCTGCACCTGATGCAGAAATGAAAACGTCCCATTTTTAAGTCCAGAGTTTTGATCTTTTGTGTCAAAGACAAAACTCTGATTTTAAACTCAAAGTGATTTCAATGTGTTGAACTTTGTGTTGAACTAAATCAATTTGTGACGTGAATCCAGGAACTTTAAGATCATAAACAAACATATACACAGAATGTGGTTCTACACACATGGAGACACACTGAGGGACAAAGGTGGACAATAATAAAGACAAACTTAAACACACTGTATGTGACTCTTTATAGAGGGTTTATATATTCTGCTTGTGTTGTGTCATTTCAAGAAACACATTCTTCATGTGAATAAACACAATCGGGGCAGGAAGGTTGCTGGTTTGAATCCGGTTCAGATGGGGTCTTCCTGTGTGGAGTCTGCATGTTCTCCCCGTGTTTTCTCCAGGTACTCCGGCTTCATCTCACAAACACATGCAGATTAGGGGTTGTGTAGATTGGAGACTACACACAAGCTGCTGCTGCTTCAGCCTCTGGATCCTCAGGACACAGCTCAGCCTCCGTCCACACACACTGTCCTCTTCACACTGTCCTCTTCACACTCAGATCCACCAAGATCTCCACTTCCACCTGTTGAGAGAAGAAGACATCAGTGTCACAGAGACTCACTTCAGCAGCTGTGAGTCAGTGATGCAGCTCATCCAGTAGAAAGAGCAGCAGGGACTTCAGTCCTGTTCAGAGGTGGAGCAGCTTCCTCTCTGCTTCATGTTCACGTGTTTGAATGAACACGCTAAGAGCTCAGTGTGTGTCCTCTGCATGTCAAAGTGCAGAGTGGACACCTGAGAGGTGGATTTACTGCTGTTACAGGTGAAGCCATGTTTCACTGTGTGTTGATGAACATCTGCTTCTGACAAACTGGGACCAGAGGAGACAGATGGACCTCAGCAGAGGTTCTGCTCTGTATGAAGAGCTCCTGGTTACCATGTGATGAGGAGAGGCTTCAGTCCCACTGATCTCAGAGCTGTGACAAAGATCCACCTGATCAGTTCTTCACTGATGAAGTGAGAGGACAAACTGTCTCAGATCAGATGAAGACGACACCGTCTCTGTCCCTCGTGTGAGGCTGTCAGCTGTGGTCCAGTTTGTGTAAGTTACAGCGCCCCCTGGTGGCATCTGGTCAAAATATATCACGTGACCACGACATAATAACGTGTGAACGAGATAAATAACTCGAGGCCACGAGATCTGAATCTGTTGTTTACTAACAAGACGAGTGGAAGACAAGAAGACACACACAGTCTCACTGTCTCTGAGGACACACACTGTCTCTGAGGACACACACTGTATTACTGACTCTGTGGCAGTGTTCATTTTGGCAGCTATTTTTGATTTAGTCTTAGTCTTTTGACGAAAATGTCACATTTAGTCATTTTTATCCTTCTTAGTTTTAGTCTAGTTTTAGTCCTTTTCTATAAAAACATATAGCTGCAGCCTAATAGCTTAAAAATATATATTTAGTTTT
The DNA here is from genome assembly GCF_949316205.1 of Platichthys flesus. Classification (NCBI taxonomy): domain Eukaryota; kingdom Metazoa; phylum Chordata; class Actinopteri; order Pleuronectiformes; family Pleuronectidae; genus Platichthys; species Platichthys flesus. The sequence goes on along the minus strand of NC_084951.1, from coordinate 27,188,840 downwards.
AAATGTGAAAACAAAAAGGGAGAGCAGGTCAGACTGGAGCCGGACACAGAAACTGCAGCTCGGTACAAACCAACTGCAGCTTCTGCTCTGATGAAGAAGCTGAGGGGCTGATCTCTGATCAGCTGAGACCAGAGAAACTCTGGTTTTCACTGTTTCCATAGTTAAGAAGCAGTCGGACACTGAGAGGCTGCTCATAGAGAGCGAGCTCTGCTTTCACTGTGTCTCTCTGAGCGAGTGCGCGGGGCAGGGGGCGGAGCTACGGACCGGAGCGCTATCTGGGAGCGCACAGGCACACACACACACACACACACAGACTCACACACACACACACAGACACACAGACTCACTCACACACTGTCTCTGAGGACACACACTGTCACTGATGACACACACTATCTCTGAGGACACACACTGTCTCACTGACTCTGTGGACACACACTGTCTCACTGTCTCTGAGAACACACACTGTCTCAATGTCTCTGAAGACACACACTGTCTCACTGACTCTGAGGACACACACTGTCTCACTCTCTCTGAGGACACACACTGTCTCACTCTCTCTGAGGACACACACTGTCTCACTCTCTCTGAGGACACACACATGGACCTGTCTCCAGGAAGCTGAGGTCATCTGGTGTTTTGGGGACAGGATGAGTCTGGAGACATTGAGATGTTCTGGGTGAGTTAGAGATCAACTGAACCAACCAGACGTTGATTTAAACTTCCCTTATCCGTCCCTTTAAGGAGAGTGTGCACCACACAACAGTGTTGGGCCACAGTCCAGAGGCTGAACACCAGACACTGGAGCCGACGGTGAGGACAAAGGATTGTAAAACTTTTGGAGGGAAAACATTCTCCAGCAGGCCTGAGAATCTCCCCCTGGTGGTTGGAACATGTCCTGAAGCGCCTTCAGGACCCCCGCTGAGTTCCAAGCCCCGCCCACTGAGGTCCAACTCTGACACTCAATTGGCTAAAAGCCAGCATCATCCTATGACCAGCACCTCAAGGAGGCAGAACCTCTCAGGTAGAATAAAATCACTGAGACATCAATAATCGCTGCCATTTTCCCTGCTCTGAAGACGTCAACAGACCCCTCCGGGTCTTTCCAGATGATTTAGTTGCTAAAGGGGGCAACCAGAGTTATTATCTTTCATTTCTTTCATTTTCTTTTATCTTAAGTCTGATCTTACTTTGATAGAGACTATTTTTGTTTTTAACTTGAAAAGGCCGTGCACAGGAACTCACTCGCTCGCTGGCCGAGCTCAGAGACTTTCTTTCCAAATCCACAGCTGCGTCAACCGCTGCTCATCCCTGCAGAAGAGACGAAGCCGAATTCCGTTCCAAGAGCAAGAGACTTCGCTCTTTTCGGTCCAGCGCTGACCTCCGTTGCAACCACGAGACCCACCGGAGCACCGCTTAAGAGGCCAGGACACTGATTTGTTTTCCAGGAATCCGCCCGTTCGCACGCATCCTGAGGTTAACGACAGATTCACTGGACTTCCGGGAAATCCGCGCCCCACGCGCAAGCAACACCGCGGAGGCCACAGTAAGAGGCTTTATTGTCTGGGCAGAGACTAGTTTAAATACTTAGCGTGTCATTTGTTTGATTGTATGTTTGTTTGTAGATCGCTGATCTGTTTTTAGCCGTGCTACACGGCGGGCCGAGACGACACATCCGGTTCCTTTGTTTATTGTGTTTTTGAGAAGAGCGCGGTACAGAGGCGGAGCTTCCTTTTTGCGTGTTACCGTCAGAGATATTGTGCGGAGATTTACATCTGTTAAAAGATAAATCTCACGTAACTGGACTGCTTCGCTGGAAGTTTGTCTCTGACGATGTTTTGAGAGCTTTCCTGATCTCTCTCTCTCTCTCTCTCTCTCTCTCTCTCTCTCTCTCTCTCTCTCTCTCTTCTCCTAAACCTGTTTTTACACACGTCCCGACCTACATTTATACATTTCATGTTACATGGGGAAATCTAGATTTAACGAGCGTTTAAACATCTCGACGCCATTCGGCGCCAAAACCACGAGATAAGAAATCTCTTTGTCTTAAAGATCCCCTTTGTTAAGGTCAGTGACCGGCAGCCATTTTGCTTTTCGCAACGTGGCTTCACTAAGGTAACCTCTATCTTGAAAGTACGTGAATGTAACATCACCTTGAATTCGGCCAGAGGACGTCACCACGTCATTACGCCATAGCCACTCCCCTTTCTCTTTCTTACACACACACACACACACACACACAGACAGGCAAACACACACGACCACACACACACATAGATACTCCGTATTACATGTGTGACAATTGTGATAAGTGCTGCTGCTGTTGTTACCATCTTTGAAATATTGGAGTTTGTTAAATGAAGAATCATTGAAATAACATTAACTTTATTTCCCCTTTTTAATAAATACTTTTGTAATTAAAGTATTTGTATTTCTGTGATTATTTGTGCATATGTATGTGAATACAGCTGGGTTACTATAGCCTGGGCTCGAACTTAAAACCCTTCATTGTTTATTATATAATCATTAATACTAAATATTGAGATTATTAATATAACCTATATCATTGAGACTGATATTTAAAGATTGAATTGTTGGTTCCTGTAACCAGGGTGGTGCCCCGCGACAATAAGCAATGATTACAGATTTGTATTATTTTTAATTGATAATTTTATTGTTTTCATTAATTATTTTAACTATTATTAATGGATAACCGTATCATTTCTAATTAAATGTGTTACTATTCTTAATTAATAGCTTTATCAGTTTTTGATTATTTTTAAGAAATAATTGTTATTTTAATAATCATATTTCATGATTATTAATAATTAGCCAACGTCAATTCTACTCCTACTATTGCATAACAACAGTGTAGAGTCACTGTGGTCAGTGGGCGAAGCTTCTATACTGGTTGATCTCCAACTTAACCTGGAGCAGGTTAGATGTTCATCAGAAGCTACCATGGTGATTTACCTCGTTAAGAAGTGGACGAGCTTCGTAGAACTGAAAAAACTAAACCTGAAGTTAACCTGATAACCACAAATCCTGCTTGGTAGCACAGACCCTGGATCTGTGATACTGACTGTGTTTAGTAACATACTGATGAAAGCAGCGTGGACTGACTCCAACCATCTACTGACCTCAGAGTCTCCAGTCGACACGTTGGACTCTGCTTTAGATCAAGCAGCTCCTTCACTGCTGAGGCCTTCAGGTTGTTGTTTCTCAGATCCAGTTCTCTCAGATGAGAGGGGTTTGACCTCAGAGCTGAAGCCAGAGAAGAACAGCTGATCTCTGTCAGTCTGCAGTGAGTCAACCTGGATAAAGAATAAAACTGTAAATTAAACTGAGTTCATGTGTGAAAATAACAGACACATATTCATGTCAGCACAGACTCATAACATGGAAGATAAATATGAAATCAGACATGTTGGACTAAAAACGAGTCCTGATTCAGTACAAATAGATTATTTGGACCCGGTCTCTGTCCTGCAGATCAGTTTAGGAAATCCAGAACTAAACTCAGTGTTTTAACAAGTAGCTGAATATTTAAACTGTCACAGATTCATTAATTAATGATTTCATCTTATGTATGAAGAGGAATTATGTTAAATTAAAATTAAATTAGATAAATTGTGTATAAATGCTGTTTATAGATATGAGATCTACAAAAGTCAGTCAGTGAACTGACCTCAGAGTCTCCAGTCGACAGCTTGGACTCTGTAGAAAACCACACAGCTCCTTCACTGTTGAGTCCTGCAGGATGTAGTTGAAGCTCAGATCCAGTTCTCTCAGATGAGAGGGGTTTGACCTCAGAGCTGAAGCCAGAGAAGAACAGCTGATCTCTGTCAGACTGCAGCCCTCCAACCTGGATAAAGAAATATGAATATTAGAATGTGTCCTCCTGTTGTTGTGGATCGTCATCATGTCAACACAGACTCTCAACATGCTGCTGACCTCAGTCCAGTCTGTGACCTGAAGATAAATATCAGATCAGACATGTTGGACCATTGTTTCATTCATCAGCTTCTTCTCTGTGTGTTGGTCACTGAGCAGGTTTGTGTAATTAAACACTGTTTAAAGTAGGGATGGCTCCTGACAGTCACTTCCTGTTTGTTTCTATACTTATCAACTGTCCAACGTGTTTCAATCAGAATGTGTCTTATTTTGAAAACCTGAGGAGGACGAGTGCTCGGCCTCAGTCCACATGTTATTTACTGACACTTTCTTAGTGATCAGGAGCAGGTGAGTGCAGGTGAATGGAGTTGATGAGGTGACGTGACTGACAGGCTGGGTGAGTGACAGATGACCGAGGGACAGTGAGCAGAGCAGAACTGAGACAATTTAAATAAACAATGACCCAATAAGAAAGAAAGTCTGAAAAGTGAAGAAGGATTTAAGGACCTCAGAGTCTCCAGTCGACAGTTTGGACTCTCCAGTCCAGAACACAGCAGCTTCACTGCTGAGTCCTGCAGCTTGTTGTTGAAGCTCAGATCCAGTTCTCTCAGATGTGAGGGGTCTGACTTCAGAGCTGAGGCCACGACTTCCCAGTGAGTCTCTGAGAGTCCACAACCACTGAGTCTGTAATTAAAGAAAATATAAAATCTGTGAGAATTAAATCAGAAAACACAACATTCATACAAAACGTGATCATGTGACCCTCACCCTGGTAAATCCCCTCTTTGTTAAAAACTCCTCAAGAGAATCCTTTCAGATTTGGTCCAAGCGTTCGATCAGACTAACAGAGGAACTCATTAGATTCAGGTGGTAAGAGGTCAAAGGTCAAAGGTCACAGTGACCTCATGTTGTTGTGAAGTCAACATGTCAGGAACCTGGAGGAACGGACACTGCACTAGTTGGTGGTGGAGGACAAACGCAGAGTGGGAACTCTGGTTTGACCAGAAAGAAGAAGAAACTATATTTCCTGCTTCTTCAGTTTCAAGGAACCGTCAGTGAATCAGTGATCGTCTCCTCACACTGTGCTGTTTGATCATATATATATATACAGTTTATACAATAATCTCACTTGCACCCCACATGGTTGTATGTCCGAACCCTCAAACTCCAGCACAGTGATCACATTGGATTTCACTCTCCACATCTGATCTAGTTGTTCTCATATGTACATGTTACACACATACACAGACACACACACACACACACACACACACACTGAGTGTATTTGAAGAACAACTCATCTCCACTGATTGAACATGTTATTGATCATGTCTGGACTCACCGAGCCTTCCTGCAGTTCCTCACAGCTGGGATCAGTCTCCGTCGACCCTGGAATGATGTGTTGAACTTCTTCAGGTCCAACTCATCCAGAACCTCCTCTGACATCTGCAGCATGTAGGCCAGAGCTGAGCAGTGGATCTCAGAGAGTTCCTTCGATCTGTTCTCTGACGTCAGGAACTGTTTCATCTGCTGATGAACTGAGTGGTCGTTCATCTCAGTCAGACAGTGGAAGATGTTGATGCTTCTGTCAGGAGAAATGTGATCACTCTTCATCTTCTTCAGGTTGTTGATGACTCTCTGGATGATCTCTGGATTGTTCTCTCTCTGACCCAGCAGCCATCCTGAGACTCTCTGGATGATATTTGAATTGTTCCCTCTCCGACCCAGCAGGCCTCCTAAGACTCTCTGGATGATATCTGGATTGTTCCCTGTCCGACCCAGCAGGTCTCCTAAGACTCTCTGGATGATCTCTGGATTGTTCTCTCTCCGACCCAGCAGGTCTCCTAAGACTCTCTGGTTGGACTCCAGACTGAGGCCGTGAAGGAAGCGAACAAACAGGTCCAGATGACCATTTGTACTGGTGAGGGATTTCTCCATGGTTCTCTTCAGGAAGTCATCCAGGGAGAAGGTACTGTCTGTGAACCCATCTGTTCCCAAGAAGTTGTTGAGTTCTTCTCTGTTCCTCTTGGTGTAACAGTGGAACATGTAGACTGCAGCCAGAAACTCCTGAACGCTCAGATGAACAAAGCAGTAGACTGATTTCTGGAAGATCACACACTCTCTTCTGAAGATCTCAGTACAAACTCCTGAGTACACCGAGGCCTCTGTGACATTAAGACCACACCGCTCCAGGTCTTCTTGGTAGAACATGATGTTTCCTTCTTCCAGATGTTTGAGTGCCAGCCTCCCCAGCTTCAGGAGAACATTCCTGTCAGCCTCCGCCAGCTGCTGTGGACTTGTCTCATGTCCCTCACCGTACTTGTTGTTCTTCCTCTTTGTCTGAACCAGCAGGAAGTGTGAGTACAGGTCAGTCAGGGTCTTGGGCAGCTCTCCTCTCTGGTCTGTGGTCAACATGTGCTCCAGAACTGTAGCACTGATCCAGCAGAAGACTGGGATTTGACACATGATGTGGAGGCTCCTGGACGTCTTGATGTGTGAGATGATTCTGCTGCACAGCTCTTCATCACTGAATCTCCTCCTGAAGTACTCCTCCTTCTGGGCCTCAGTGAAGCCTCGTACTTCTGTGACCCTGTCAACACATGCAGGAGGGATCTGATTGGCCGCCGCAGGTCTGGAGGTTATCCAGACGAGAGCCGAGGGAAGCAGATTCCCCCGGATGAGGTTTGTCAGCAGCACGTTGACTGATGACCTCTGTGTGACCTCAGACACAAGCTCCCTGTGGTTGAAGTCCAGAGAAGGTCTGCTCTCATCCAGGCCGTCAAAGATGAACAAAGGTTTACAGACAGCGAGCGTCTCTGCCGTGAGCTTCTGTAACGCTGGATGGAAAACATGGAGCAGCGTGAGAAGACTGTGCTGGTCCTTCACCAGGTTCAGCTCCCTGAACGAAAGCACAGCCAGCAGACCCACATCCTGGTTCTCTAAACCCTCTGCCCAGTCCAGAGTGAACTTCTGCACCGAGAAGGTTTTTCCAACGCCAGCGACGCCGTTGGTCAGGACGACTCTGATGCTGCTCTGCTGGTCAGTGGAGGCTTTGAAGATGTCCTGGACCTTGATGGGAGTGTCCTGGAGGATCTTCATCTTGGAAGCCGTCTCAAGCTGCCTCACCTCATGTTGAGTATTAACCTCTTCACTCTGTCCCTCTGTGATGTAGAGCTCAGTGTAGATCCTGTTGAGGAGGGTTCTACTTCCTGTTTCATCACTTCCTTCAGTCACATGTTCACATCTCCTCCTCACACTGAGCTTATGTTCATCTGAAACCTCCTGAAGACCACGATCTGCTGAAAGACAAGAAACAATGTGAGAGACAGAGAATCTGAGAATCTGCTGATTGTTTTCATCAGAAACAGAAAAACTACAGAAAATAAAAGCTTTTTAACTTTGTGCTTTTCTAACGATGTTAAATGTTGATGCTGTATGAAGGAACAAAATAAAATCACATGTGCTGTTGTCAGAAGTGAAGACATCAGCAGACACATGTACAGTGCTGCTCTGACCGGCTGTCTGACCTCCAGCTCCTCTTCTGGATCTTTTTCCACACTGGGGACAGGAGGAGTCTCCTGAAGAACCAGACTGGTCCCAGTATGAGGTGATGCACTGTCTGCAGAACCAGTGTCCACAGCTGGTGGAGACTGGATCCTTCAGGACGTCCTGACACGAAGCACAGCAGGACGACTGCTCCTCCTCAGAAACATGACTCCTCTTCCTCTCCCTGTGAAGACATGTCCTGATAACTCACATGTCACAGTCACAGGTTGTCATCACTTCTGTCAAGGAGGTTTAGTTTTCACCCAGTATGTTTGTGTGTTGGTTGGTTCGTTAGTGGGATTATAAAATACAACAGATTACCAGTAAACTTGGTGGAAGGTTGTGGTCTGTGAACCAGATTGGGGGGGGGGGGTGCTGATGTTTACCAGTGTGTGGAATTTGGTGCAGATCCAAATCCAAATGAGTCTCTAGTGGATTTCAAAGTGGTTTCATAAGGAGCGTGTTGGTTCTTGGTGGAGGTCTGAGCTCTTTGAGTGATTCTGAGAGATTAGTCACCAACTTCAATGAAGCTGTGTCCTAATGCAGGGGCCACACTAGAGGAAACTAGATCCTCTTCAGAGCAGGTCCCAGTAGAAACAGTCTCTTACTCTGTGTGTGAGGGTCCAGGTTCTTTACTGAAGTTTAGAGGAGTCATCATGGACCAGTCACTCTTCAGAGACAGACAGCTGGACCCTGGAGACTCTGCTCTCAGTCTGTGGTCCTGACCTCTGCAAATACAAACATGTTTTATTCAGAACACATCATTCACTGGTTCATTCTGTGAGGATTCAGTTTGGAGCTTCACATGTTTGTAGCAGGTCTCTTACTCTGTGGGTGAGGGTCCAGGTTCTTTACTGAAGTTTAGAGGAGTCATCATGGACCAGTCACTCTTCAGAGACAGACAGCTGGACCCTGGAGACTCTGCTCTCAGTCTGTGGTCCTGACCTCTGCAAATACAAACATGTTTTATTCAGAACACATTATTCACTGGTTCATTCTGTGAGGATTCAGTTTGGAGCTTCACATGTTTGTAGCAGGTCTCTTACTTTGTGGTTGAGGGTCCAACTTGCTCTGAAGTGTCCTCGTCCATGTTGCACCGGCTGCGGCTCAGTAGTGGCTCAGGCCACGCTGCTCTTCTAGATATTCAAGGTCTGTTCTATCTCCTTCTGGTTCTGCGCTCAGTTTACAGCAGAACACAGTGAAATGATCTTTCACACCAGTTTCAATGTTTATCTGTTGAAAACGTCACAAACACAAATATTTGCAATACTTCCTGTAGCCTACTCATTTCAAAATAAAAGCACTGCAGTGTTTCCGTGGACTGAATCAATAAATGTTTTTATTGTGAAATAGATGCAGGGCTTCATAGTTTGTAGTACTGGTATTTATTTCAGTACATAGGAGTAATTATATACAAGGAAATACAGTGATCACATCAGAAACCTCAGGAAGGACAAGAGTCCCTCTCTCTCTCTCTCTCTCTCTCTCTCTCTCTCTCCTGACAGGTGACCTCAGGAAGCCTCCATTATTTTGGGATATTTCAGTGAATCACCTGATTTATTCAGCCATTAGTACATCATTACAGTACGTTATTAAATGAATCATATGAATACATTTTTAGGATACCAGTCAATAAGGGTGTGGAGGTGTACTATTGTACAAGTACAATAATAAAGTTCCTTTTCATATAGTATTAGTTTATGTCATTTTTAAATCCACCAATAAACCTGCAGAGCCACAAACAGACGTTGAATAACAAAGTGTTTTTGCAACTTGAGCATTTCCTGATCTCCACTCAAACCAATCAACTACATTAAAGTGAATTAATACAAACTGTAAAAGTTCATGTGACCTTTAACCCCCGGCCACTAAGAGAAGAAACTCAACATCTAGAATCATGTTCACGTCATAAAGGCTGGATTTGAATCACAGAACTTTATAGACAGTAACACTGAGAGCACATCAGTCACAGCTGGAAGCAGCACTCTGTGTCTCCACTCAGTTCTATGGCTTTGTGCCCAAATGAAGGTCAAACACAAGCAACAACTTTATATTCACTTTAAAACTCACACAAAACCAGTATGAAGTGTGTGTGTGTGTGTGTGTGTGTGTGTGTGTGTGTGTGTGTACCTGGCTCTGCAGGTCGATGTTCCTCACACCTCAGCCAGTGATTCCAGAGCTTTACTGGGATCCACAGTGAAGACTCTGGACTGGTTGATGACCACTGCTGTAACGTGTGATTGTTAAAACACGTTGAGTTATTAAACACAATAAATAATATAAATGTTGCTGAACACTCACCAGCCTCAGACCTCACGTCTGCTCCTTGTTAGAACGAGTCTGAACACTTTCACTTTCACTGGAGGCTCCTCCTCCGCTCGGCAGTTACTGGAAATCACATGACTCTGTGTGTGTGTGTGTGTTTGTGTGTGGGTGTGTCAGTGTGTGTGTGTATGTGTGTGTGTGCGTGTGTGTGTGTGTGTGAGAGAGCTTGTGAGAGATCAACACAAGTTACATGTGACAGGTTTAAATCAAAAGCTTATATTTAGAGCTGATTGTCAAATTATATATATATATGATAATATATATATATATATATTATCTGATAATATATATATATATTAATATATATCAATCAATCAAACTTGCAAAACAAGTTACTATTACATTTCGAGTAATTATAATATCAAGTTCATAAGTCAAAGCTCAGCGAGGAACCTGAAATGATGATGGTTTCGACTTCCACTGTTGTTTCTCTGGGATGTTGGAGTTTACAGAGCTCTACTGCCACCCTTTGTCTGAAACGAGTCACTGCATCAGTGGAACAGCTTCTGATCCAGATCAATATAAACTATTATCAAGTTTCCTCTCAGGCTTTTTACTGACATCACCACATCGCTGACATTGGAAGGTTAATTTAATGTCAACACGATGGAGAGACCTGAACATTTCCCCTCAGACGATGAGCTGTGAGCTTTTATGATTTATGATTTCATCTCAGAGCTCAAAACAGAAAACTCTGAGTTCACTTGATCTGGTAAAAAATAACTTCAGCTCATTTGAAGATGAGTTAAAAGATGAAGAGTATTTTCAGTCTTTCCTTTTTTATGTAAACTGCAGGTTTGCATTTGGTCCACTGGGGGGCAGCAGAGCTCAGAGCTGTTGGTTTAGTGTGATATGAAAAATGAGGCCTGAAGTTCCAGTGTTTTCATTGGAGGAGCAGAGTGTGGGACGGACCCAGATGATTGGTTGGGATGTGAGAGCAGAGCCAGAGGCAGCCAATCAGGTTACCTGCTTCTTCCTGGTTCTCCCTTTTTTAGTTGCATCTGTTCCTCCGCTGCTTCATAATTTCCTCCTCGTCTTCTTCTTCCTCTTCCTCTTCTTCTTCTTTGTCCACTTCCCCTGTCATCTCCTCCTCTTTCTTAATATGTTTATCTTCTCCACATTCTTTGTTCTTCCTCCTCTCCTCCTTTATCCTTTCCTTTCTTCCTCTTCTTCTTTCTTCTTTCACTTGCTCTGTTTTTTCCTCCTCTCTTTAATCTCTTCTTCTTCAGTGTAAGAAACAATCTAACGACTGTACACTTGAACATTAGTCATCCACCATAAACCCAGTTCTTTACGATACTGTTACTTCATTCAGCTTTACACTGTTCAGGTACTTTATATTTAAAGTAGCTGGATGCAAAACAAGCAGATCTTTAAGTCAGAAACATTTTAGTGGTCGTTTAAAACACGAATTTCCTTCAAACACGACGTTTTTATTTGTTAAAATTGAAGATGATGATATTCTGTACGTCGGCTGAACATAGATGTGTGATCGTGCTGCTCCCACACAACTCCACAGCCCACTCACTGATCCCAGATCAGAGGTGGAGCTGCATTAACCAGAAGTAGAGAAGGGATGGACACACACACACACACACACACGCACACACACACACATACACATACATACACACATACATACACACACCCCTATACAGTTAAATTAGTAGGAGGGATAATCACAGTGTTGATCTGTTTCTGCTCCTTTATGTCCCTGAAGAGAAGCACAAGAAATACACAAACACATTACACACCTACACAAGCAGCAATACGCTTTACATCTCACACACACACACACAAACACACACACACACACACACACAAACACACACACACTCTCTCACACACACACACACACACACACACACACACACACACACTCACACACACACACACACACAGACACACACACACACGCACACACACGCACACACACTCCTCGTCCTCCCACTTATCGTTTTAACTAATTATACTTTGCTGAACTCTTCTGTTATAGATATGTGCAGAGGAGCAGCTCTGAGTAACTGAAGCTGCTGATGATGATGATGATTTCTCCTCCTCTCTCAGATTTCTCCTCCTCTCTCAGATTTCTCCTCCTCTCTCTGATTGCCCCTCCTGTCTCAGATGTATCCTCCTCTCTGATTTCTCCTCCTCTCTCAGATTTCTCCTCCTCTCTCAGATTTCTCCTCCTCTCTCTGATTTCCCCCCTATCTCTGATTTCTCCTCCTCTCTCAGATTCCTCCTCCTCTGTCTGATTTCTCCTCCTCTCTCTGATTTCTCCTCCTCTCTCAGATGTTCTCCTCCTCTCTCAGATTTCTCCTCCTCTCTGATTTCTCCTCCTCTCTCATATTTCTCCTCCTCTCTCAGATTTCTCCTCCTCTCTCTGATTTCCCCCCCTCTCTCTGATTTCTCCTCCTCTCTCAGATGTCTCCTCCTCTCTCTGATTTCCCCTCCTCTCTCAGATGTCTCCTCCTCTCTCTGATTTCTCCTCCTCTCTCTGATTTCTCCTCCTCTCTCAGATTTCTCCTCCTCTCTCAGATTTCTCCTCCTCTCTCAGATGTCTCCTCCTCTCTCTGATTTCTCCTCCTCTCTCAGATGTCTCCTCCTCTCTCTGATTTCTCCTCCTCTCTCAGATTTCTCCTCCTCTCTCAGATTTCTCCTCCTCTCTCAGATTTCTCCTCCTCTCTCTGATTGCCCCTCCTCTCTCAGATGTATCCTCCTCTCGCTGAGTTCTCCTCCTCTCTCAGATGTCTCCTCCTCTCTCTGATTTCTCCTCCTCTCTCTGATTTCTCCTCCTGTCAGCAGTGATGGAGTTTCCAGAGGAGCTCAGAGTAGAGCGGCTGCTCCTTCCTGTGGAGGTGGTGATTGGGTCTGTGCTCCTTCTTGCCATGATGACAGGTGCCTGTGGACACAGAGGTCATGACCTCCGGCGACAGGACGACGGCTCAGTGATTCATTGTTTTTGAAAAGTCTCAGAACGTGTTGGTGAAGCTTCGTGTTGTGACGAATCAGATGTTATTGATACGTGTGGAGAAATATTCAGTTTCTAATCAGAGAGCGTGGGAGGAAGTCAGGAACAGAGAGAAGGAGGAGGAGGAGGAGGAGGAGGAGGAGGTTATGAAAAGATTCAAATATAGAAAACAGAATTACAGTGAAGATAACTGAGCTGTTTCCACATCAATAACACAAACCTCTGCCTTTTCACTTCGTAGGAAACTCAGTGAACTTCAGTTTGTAAACCTAAATATTTTTGGGGGATTTTTCTTATTCTTAATTAGAGCATCATTCCGCCTTCGTGATTTATGTGTGTATATGATAAATGAATATTTCATACAGATGTATATACAAAGTAGAAACAAAACAAACTGAATATGTTGAGGATGATATCTGCACTCGATGAATCAGATAACATTATTAATAATAATAATATTAATAATTAAGTGTTTCACAGAAAAGTACAAATTAAAAAAATAAAAAAGTCATTTAAATCTCAAACATTTAAAATACAAATATACAGCCGAAGTCAAACTACTGGTTCAGTGATTCTTTGTGTTTCTGTGGCTCCAACATGGAGGTGACAGGATTCCAGTCTCCTGCTGTGACATCATCACTGTGCGCCGAGCTTCTGGTCAATGTCAGAAACTAGAGCAGCCTCCTTCTGTTCTCTCTTCTCTCCTTCTCCTTCTGTTCTCTCCTCCTCCTTCTCCTCTGTCCACAGCCTGTTCCTCTTTCCTCCCCCGTATTCTCACTGTGCTTGAAATAAACTGTAAAAACAACGTGGTCAAAGGAGGTGAAGGAAGCAACTGAAGGAAAGGAGGAGCGAAGGAAGGAGGAAAGGAGAACATATAAATAACAGGGAGGATGAGGAGAAAGTTGAGCAGGAGGAGAAATAAGAAAGAGGAGAAGGAAGAGACTGGGAGGAGGAGTAGCAGTAGGAGGAAGATATGGTGCAGGAAGAGGAGTTGTAGGAGGAGGAAGAGTAGGTCTGGTAGGAGAAAGAGGAGGTGTAGGAGGAGGAAGAGAAGATGTGGGATGATGAGGTCCAGGAAGAGGAAGAGGAGTTTCAGCAGGTGTAGGAGGAGGAAGTTTAGATGCAAGAGGTGAAAGCGGAGGTGTAGGGAGAGGAGGAGGAAGACGAGGTGCAGGAGGAGGAAGAATAGGTACAGGAGGAGGAAGAGGAGGTGCAGGAGGAGAAAGATGAGGTCTAGGAAAAGGAGGAGAAAGAGGAGGTGCAGGGAGAGGAAGAGGCGGTCCAAGAAGAGGAAGAGGAGGTGCAGGAGGGAAAAGAGGAGGTCCAGGAATAGGAAGAGGAGGTGCAGGACGAGAAAGAGGAGATCCAGGAAGAGGAGGAGAAAGAGGAGGTGTAGGAGGAGAAAGAGGAGGTGCAGGGAGAGGAGGTGCAGGAGGAGGCTGCTGCAGGTGCAGACACACAAGTGGTTGCAGGATGTCGATGAACAATGCCATCAAAGAGTAGGTAAAAAGAATGACGTCTCACTCTGCTGCTGTTTTTAGAATCCTCACAGCTGCCCTCCTGTGATCGGAGGGTGTAAATAATTATTTATTTATATTAATATATATATATGGCATTATACCTCTTTATATATACTTATATATGCTTATATGTAAATATGTATGTATAAGAGAGAGAGAGAGACAGCGGGAGAGAGAGCAGCTTTATAAAAGGAGCAGCGTGTAGAAGCAGCAGAGTGATGGATCTCGTGGCACATAGAGGATCTTTGGAGGCTGCAGCCTCAGCTCCGATGACACAGACCGAGTGTGATGGAGATTTTTATTAATATTCATCATATTTCACAGCGGAGGACGCAGGACGAGCTTCAACCACAGGTGAACCATCCAGCCTTTAATCCTGCAGACATGGCAGATCTGTGTGTGTGTGTGCGCATGTGTGTGTCTGTGTGTTAGTATGTGTGTATGTGTGTGTGTGTGTGTATGTGTGTGTGTGTTTGTGTGTGTGTGTGTGTGTGTGCGCAAGCTGTACTAAACCCTCAACGTTTCCCTCAACACTGGTGTGTGTGTGCCGTTGATCCTGATGATCACTGTCGATGATTGATTGACAGATGTCCCTGTGAACTCAGCCCGTGATGATCAGCTGTAGAACCTGTGAACATTTTTTCTGCCTGATTCAGCTTCTCTGGGATCAGTTCAGTTCGTCCTGAATGTTTGATTCAGGTTTCCTCCTCATGGAAACTGTGTCTCTGCTGTGATGTAGGATTCAGGCCTGTTTTACTGCTCAAGAGGATTTTATCACATTTATCACACAAACAGCCTCAGTTCTATAAATCACTGTCAACATGTCAATAATACAGATCATTCCTCAACCTCTGTTCAACCACCTGTCACTTTACTGTATAATGACCTGTAGCTTGAATGAATTAAGACGAATGTAAATGTAAATGTAAATCACTCACTCATTCATATCAGGTCTCTGTTTTCTGTCTGATATTATTCGTCAAGATCCATAAATAATTAATAATGTTAAAGACAGTGATAATCTGGCCCCTGATCTGGATCCACAGCAAAATGTTATAAGTTCTTTCCTGTCACCAAGTTTCGTTGAAATCCGTTAAATTGTTTTTGTGCTGGGATCTGTCTTTGAGTTTACAGGTTCTGACCCAGCAGTCTGCAGTACTGACGCTGGGTCAGTAGAATCCAGTAAGATTGGTTCAGGCTTGAAGATGCAGTGAAGGAGCTCAATACTCTCGGGTCTTGTTCTCGAGTGAGGGGACGATGGACCGGTGGGCGTCAGCGGTATTGCAGGAGTTGTAACAGACCGTTGAAGTGAAGAAGAATTATTGGTTGATCCACGTTCCAACCAGAAGGTCGGCGGCTCGATCCCCCCACACACCAAAGTGCACCCGGGCAAGATGCTGAACCACGCGCGGCCGCTCACGGATGTTAAATGCACTCATTGAAAGTCGCTTTGGATGAAATCGTCAGTTAACGACTCGTAATGTAACCTGTAATAACGTTGTGGGCTCTGGGTAGTGACCGAAGGAACAAAGTCACAAATACAAGCGGCTGAACTGGTTTCCTCTGAGCTCAGCTCCTGGTTTCCTCTGAGCTCAGCTCCAGAGACGAGGTGAGGAGTTCGTCTCTCATGTCACAAGAGGCCAGGTGAGGTGGTTCAGGCTTCTAGCTAGCCTCCTGCCTACCTTCCGCTGGAGGGGACAGGGTCTTGGTCCTGATGAGACCGATCATTAAATTCATTTGTAAACAATTTAAATTGAGTTTATAATGGAAGAGAAACTTAACATTGTAGTTTCATGAAGTTTATCATAAGCAACAAATTATTATATAGACAAGTCAGCGGCTCGTGTTCTGTCAGGTTCAGTTTGTACCTCGACTTCCCATCGTCTCATCTTCCTCTGTCCTCTCTGTCTTCAACGTGTGAAACTAAACTCACGGACCTGCTCATGTGTCTTGAGGACATTTCAAGCTCTCGTCCAAAAGGCTCCTTCAGTTCTACGTACCTGTCGAACATAACGACTCTCAACTCAGAGCCACAGAGAGGAAG
>NC_084951.1:27107540-27170040 GCF_949316205.1 Platichthys flesus | reverse complement strand
ACAGTTTATTTTGTAATCATAAATTTGAAGTGGCGTTTGTGTCACGGTGCGATACTGGCTCCCTCTCTTTTCTCTCTGTGTTTGGTCTCCACCACCTCCTGAGGGGAAGCACCAGGAGGTTCCACTGAGATCACCAGCTGCTCTTCAGCTGTGTCTGACGGCAGGAAGTGGACACTGGGTCTCACGGCTCTTCTCTGGAAACAG
Source organism: Platichthys flesus (assembly GCF_949316205.1). Lineage (NCBI taxonomy): Eukaryota > Metazoa > Chordata > Actinopteri > Pleuronectiformes > Pleuronectidae > Platichthys > Platichthys flesus. The sequence goes on along the minus strand of NC_084951.1, from coordinate 27,169,836 downwards.
CTGCTTCAAACAATGAGCTGAAACCTGCTGTAGAGTCAAAGTGACGATGTGTCGGTTCTGTTCCAGGAGAAACAACATTTAATTAGAAATACCACTGATATCTGTAACTGTGCTAATAACAACCAACAGGCGTGTGGTATCTTTATTCAGACCTGCACTGAGGCTTGGTCTTTGTTCCTAAACTTACAGAATGGTCTGTATGTGAACTTTCAAATGTCTTAGTCAGTTGCTCTGGACTTCTGTCGTAACATTTCCTGCCATCATCCTGCAGATGCTTGCAAATAGACATCGAAGCTGAGTTGGTTGCTTCGATGTGCTGGAAACAAAAATACAGGTTTCACACGTCATGTCCTGCCTCCAGCTTCGGTCCTGAACCGTCAGACAACCTGAGGACACTGTGATGTCACATGATGAAGAGCGTGAAAGTGAGGAGCGCCCGAACTGTAGTTACATCAACACCCGGAGTGAACAGAACCAGAAACCAGAAACCAGGAACCAGAAACCAGAAACCAGAAACCAGAAACCAGAAACCAGAAACCAGGAACCAGAAACCAGAAACCAGAAACCAGAAACCAGAAACCAGGAACCAGAAACCAGAAACCAGAAACCAGAAACCAGAAACCAGAAACCAGAAGGCTCCACAGGAACAGTCCTGACTGGAGAAGAATCTCGACTGAGCGGTCTCAGGCTGATCATTCAAACCATTGACCTCCAGGGGGCGCCCTACATATTAATATAATATGAAAATCATATTGAGACCCGTTACTTAGTTTCTTGTTAGATAATATTTATATCTTTTTTAACCTGCATACTCAATAATATTTCGAGAAAGAGAGTTTTAAATATATATATATATGCTGGTCAGTTAGTGAGTCATAAATAATTGAATGTGCTTAATGGGAAACGATATAAAAACTGAAACTGTTCAGCCGCTTTGCAACAGAGACCAAATAGCTTGACTTGTGTGTGCATGTGTGTGTGTGTGTATAATATATATTATGCATATTATACATAAGCCAGAAATCCTTTCATTAGGTGTCAGTAAATATCTTCTCTCTAGTTTGCAGCACAAATAAAAGATGAGTCCAGTTTGAATTAATTTAACCTGAAATTCCAACACACATTGTGACTACTGGTGTCTCATGGATGTCAGCAGCTACTTGGCTCAAAGTCTTTGATTTGAGATTGGTTTCAGACACTGAGCACATCTCCAAGCAGCCGGGCTGCTGATTTGTGACCAGAGGACTCCGGCTTCCTACGTTTGGTTTTGATTTTCAAATGGAAGTGCACGTGAATTTTGCACAGGTTTGAGTTCATAGATACAAAAAGAGATAGAAAAGAAAGATGGAAGAGAGATAGTGACATGCTGATGGTGAAAACAAAAGAAAATAATAATAATATGAATGAAAGATGAAAAAATGGCAAGAAAGATGTGATGCTCTAAGAAACAACTTTGTCTTGATCTGATGTTTCCTGTTGACTCGTCCTTTCAAACCTTCTGCTCATCCAAACTGCTTTCTCTTCTTTTTCATGTGATGGATGGACGACATGAAGAAGGATCCAGAAGTGCCATCCAACGGGATGATAATGATGTTCAATCCCAAATGTTTCACGGCCCCCAGTGAGAAGACATGAGATTCAACCTTTGTTGGACCCGGACAGAGCGACTGCAGGAGGACTGGAGTCCTGCAGGTGAACCCATGGACCAGGGAGAGGTCAACGTGACTCCTTCTATGTCTTTCAGAAGATGATCTTCAACGTTAACACTTTCAGTTTGTGGAGCTTTGCATTCTGTTGATATCTTGATGTTTGGTTCCAGACTGTTTTGATGATGGATCTGAACTGAACTGAGCCTAATTTACTTATTTCTGCTGCTCAGGAAACTCCGGACTGTTTGATTTGAGATTTTTCTGCAGGAGTTTTGATCCCAGGATTTAAAAGAATGTTCTGCAGGGAAACAAGTGATTAGTCAACTTGTTTGATGGTGGAAGAGAAATATATCACTTGTACTTCTCGTGTTGGACAATCTACAGTTTCTCAGCAATGATAATGTCCTACATGGTTGATCCAGAGGGACAAATCAAATCTCTATCAGCTATGCTCTCCGCTCCTGCTCCTGGAGAACCGATGCTCTGATCTCCTGCATGGAGCGCAGGGAGGGGATACAACTGAGTCACTAAAACACACAAAGACACACTTTCTGACTGTGGGAGGAGGAAAAACAATCTCCATGTCCTAGAAGTTTGTTCTGTTTTATTACCGCCATGGGTCGAAGCCCAGCAGGAACATCTGACTGAACCAGGGGATGGTGGACGACTCGATAAAGCTCTCCGCATGGAGCTCGCCAGGTCAAGGTCCATCTTGATACTCAAAGTAGTCGAAGAAGAAAAAGTCCTCTCCCCCCCACTCACCTCTGGTGGGGGGGAGGGTGAAAGGTAGTTTAGTTTTTAGGGTGTAGGCCCTAGGGCCATAGGGTGTAGTTTAGTAGTTATTTAGACTTTAGGTTTTAGTTTGTAGACTAGATAGCAGTGTAGGTGGAGGCTCTCTGTTGTGTTGAGGCTTCCACTCAGTGTTTAGTGAGTTGAGCTTCTTTTCTTTTATTCTCTACGAACCCCCGGGTATCGAACTCTCAGCGGGTTGGCCTTTGGCTCTGCACCAGCTGTGGCTGTTCCTCAGGCAGCATCTCATCGAGTGCAGGAGTTTAGCATTTAGCCTCAGAGCTCGCTGTATCTAACCAACTGTAACATCCAGCGGTCTTTAGCTGATCATGGAAGCTCACCAGGGCCCCGGCCAGGGCAGCCCAGAGAGCCCCAACCGGGCCGTGGAGTACCTTCTGGAACTCAACAACATTATCGAGAGCCAGCAGAAGCTTCTAGAAACCCAGCGGCGCCGAATCGAGGAGCTGGAGGTCCAACTGGACCGGCTCAGCCAGGAGAACAAGGACCTGCGTCTGGACCGGCAACCTGTCGTTCCTCCTCCACCTGCTCCTCCTGAGCCTCCGCTCCCTCCTCCTCCACCGCCCCCTCCGCCCACTCAGGCCACATCAGTGTCTATTTCCAAGAACCACCACTACCACCACAACAGCCAGCACCAAACTCCTCCCCAGCCCCCTTCCTCCATCTCCCTCCACCACAGCCACCACCACCACCAGCATCATCATCAGCAGTACCACCACCACTCCTCCACCCACCATTCCTACAACAGCACCAACAGCACCAGTGCCCCTGCTATCCCGGTTCCTGCTCCAGCGTCAGCCCCAGCCTCCATGACGATCCCAGCCCAGATACCAGGTCCGATCTCTTCCCCAGCCCCGGCTCCACCTCCACCTCCTCCAATCCCACCTCGGGATCAACCGCGGGCCCACAGCCGGCTGTCCCGAGCGTCCTCCACCTCCACCAGCACCGGCACCAACACCAACTTTGTGGAGAAAGAGAAAGAGAGGATCGAGCACCTGCACAAAGTCAACGCCTCCAACAACCACCACGCCAACACGCTCCACCATCACAAAACGTAAGTTCGAGTTTAAGGTATAATTACTACAGTCAGAGCCAAAGGCAGCACGAGTGGATCTCAGAAGTGGGTTGAAATGAACCAATTAAAAATCTCCTGCAGTTGCACTTTGCTTCATAGTCATGAACCAGCTCAGCTAACGTGAAGTTTAAGTCTCTAAATCTGGAATAAAACATCGCTGAGCTGCTGTCGGACATTGGTGTTAACATGTCTACATTTCCAAACTCGAGCAGCCTGTCATCCCACTGTCTGCTTTTCCAAAACTCGTGTTAATCTTTGACTTTGATTGCTACTAACTTTGCAGCTTCTCTCATGCAGGTTTTGTGCAAACCTAGAAATAGTCGCTTGTTTGCTGAATCCGACCAGGAAACATCTTTTTGTTTGATTTTCTTTTTCCTTTGGCCAGAGGTGTTCAGTTGAGCAGGAGCGAGTTGAACTCTTTGTTTCCTCGGAGGCGGGGGTGCAGCTGATGCCCCCGTGCACTCGCTCTGTTCGGATGCGATCGGTGGCTGCACGGGGTTCATAAATATTCATTCTTTTATCAGCTAATAGGGAAACAGAGCGGGAGGTTGTAGAGTTAATTCACAGACTGCAGGAGAGCAGGAGACTCCAGAGACACACGAGCTGAAGACTGCAGCGTCTCTAACACTGATCGTTGGTGGAGCAGGACGGAGCAGTGTTAGACAACACCTGTCGAGCAGTCGAATTGTTTGTTCTCTGAAAGGTTTAAAAGAACACACACACTTTGTGTTACAGTGGAGTTGTGTGTTGTACTGGTCACGATGGTAAACCTCTACTGGGTAGCTTCAGAGCCTCCTCTTTCGTGGCTGGTTTTATTTTGTAGTAATTTTTTTGCTCTGAATAAATCTTCAGTCTGTTTGCTGGCTGGAATTGAGTTTGTTGCCTGGCAACGGGATTTTAAGAGGATCCTATCTGGAAACATGAAGAAGGGGGCGGAGCCTCGCGGTGTCGCGCAGCCGGATGCAGGATGCAGGATGCAGGATGCAGGATGCAGGATGCAGGATGCAGGATGCAGGATGCAGGATGCAGGATGCAGCGTTGCAGTCGTCCCATGCGTCGCCCGCTCCTCTCTCACTGAAGCTGATGATTTGGTCTCAACCTCGTTCGGTGCTTTTCGGGCTCGAACCTTCGCACAGCTCGTACCGCCGTGGTACCGCCGCCTCTCCTCTCCTGCAAACACAGAGCAGAGGGAGAGCAGCTGCCGACACGAGGCTGGGGAAACGCAGTGATGACTCATGGAGACAGATTTAATAGTACTATTGCTTTTTCTTATAAGTCTTCTGTTCTCATAAGAGCAGCCGAGCAGATTGAGCTCAGAGGTTCTCAGAGTGTGACTCAGACTTTCAGATTTCAGACGCATCAAAGTGCAGGAAGAAAATCCTCAGATCCCGTGAGTCATGTGACGTTCAGGTGCAGCTGATCTCAGGAGAAAGAATGAACCCAATCTGCAACAGGCGGAGAACACGATGGAGAGCAGTGAGGAGAAGGCTGATTGGTTATGACATCACACAGGTCTGTCAGAGGCTTGCTGCCCTGTCGGGTGGCTGAGTGCGAGCCAGTAAATCCCACAATGCACTGGGGCAGATTATGGCACAGAGGCATTTTGCAGAGCTGCCTCCACTGGTTTCTGACTGGTTTCTGATCGGCCATGATGCAGCAAAATGCAAAACCCACTCACACAGATTCATCTCGCAGCACCTCGGGCTGAAACTCAGAAAAAAGAAGACGCACATATGAGGAAGCCGTTTAAACGTTCGGTCTGAAGAAGTGTCGTGAACTGAGGCTGATGAATCTGACTCGTAGATGTGTTAATACACAGGTTTCATTCATGGTGCATCTTACACACTATTGACATGTTGCTGTTGTGTAGCTGGTGTTAGGTTTCAGAACCCGGACACTACCTGGAACCTTACTAACTCTAGGTGTTGTTGTTGTTGTTGTTGTTGTCGTACTCACTACTACAGTTCTGTCAAATTTACAAGTTTGAAATTCACATCCTGAGGTTTCATACACGTTCTCTGTCAAGGTCTTTAGACACCAAGTCCGAATCTTCTGCAGATGCTTAAAGAACAGTATGACTTCACCTTGTGTCACTCGTGTTTACACACAAACTACGAAACCTTCATCCGTCGTTAAAGTTTAAAACAGGTTTGATTTAATGCATTTTATTAATCTGTCAAAGTCCAGCGAGTTGTTTGTTGATCTGTTACCAGTGAAAAGGTTCTTCCTCCAACGAGGACATGAATCACCTGAAGGGGGCGCTGTGGTGGTCAATGTTTCACTTCATGCTTCATCATTCATGAGGGTTCGGCTTCTTCTGTGTGGCTGCAGGCATCGTCCTGGTTAATAACAGGTAGAAGTTTAAAGTCTTCAGTTAAACTCAGGATTCAAAGTTGTTCACACACAGGTTGAACAGCACAGAGCGGCCTGAGGGACGGTTCACCTGAAGTTCACAGAATAACAAATGCAAAACGTTGATATGATCCTTGAACACTTTCATGAAAGATTCAAGAGTGAACCGGTGAGTTCACCGTCCTGAGGCCAGTGCTTCAGAGCAGAGACACAACACATTGTGTTTCTGTGTGTTGTCTGAGAGTTTAACAACACACTGACACATGTGGCCTGTAAACACAAGCTCCTCCTCCACTGGAACCGATGATTAGTTTTCTGTGTGAGTCACCGAAGGTAATATCACACAGAATGTGAGGGGGCCATAACCAGGATTAGAGAGAGAGCGAGAGAGAGAGAGAGAGAGAGAGCGAGAGAGAGAGAGAGAGAGAGAGAGAGCGAGAGAGAGAGAGAGAGAAAGAGAGAGTGAGAGAGAGGTTAATATACTGTGTGGGTGTGGAGGAGTCGACAGAGTCAGATCTGTAGGATTCAGATATAAGAAGAGAGCAAAGATCCCTCGTTTCTTTCTTTCTCGGGTGAATTAGCTCCGTCTTCTGTCTCCGCAGTGACGCCACCCAGTGGCCGGGCGCAGGATGCTTTCGGGTTGTGCGTCCGTACGTCTCACTTTGTGAACTCAGTATCTGAAATCTGCCGTCGGGAACTTCTTCACGTTTTGTCCCTTGGACTAAAAAATGAAGTGACTATATTTCAGAGATCAAAGGTCAACGTGTCTTTTTCTCTCTCACTCTTTTTCTCTCTCTCTCTTTTTCTCTCTCACTCTTTTTCTCTGTCTCTCTCTTACACTCTCTCACTCTCCTCGCCCCCCCCCCCTCCCTCTCTGACCCTGTTTTTGTAAACAGCTGATGACGATAACATAAGTGTAAATGAGCTCGGTCAGCAAAACTTTAAAGCCAGGTGTGTGTGTGTGTGTGTGTGTCTCTGTGTGTGTGTGTCTGTGTGTGTGTGTTAGAAGCACTTCATCAGCGCTGCCTGTCATGAAACTCCTGAGCTCGACATGTTTCTCACAGCTTCTCTTAACGAGCTCAGACCAACATGCGCTGTATGTTCTCATCAAACTCCCGAATGTGTTGTAGCTTCTACTTTTATTAAAGTCTGGTCAGCTCATTAAATATGAATCTCAACGAGGAGGCAGTAGAAGGACGACTCCTTAGTGAAGTAGCAGCAACCAAAAGTAGATTTACTTCGTGGAATCATTGTTTTATGATGTCAGAAAATGAAAAGCTTCCCCGTGAGTGGAGTATATACAGATGTTCAAACAGATGTTCTAACTACAGCCACGTTGCTACCGCCATGGAAAATATTGGAGGTAGAACACGTCCCGCTCAGGGGGGGGGGATCATATGATCTCCTCCACATGTGAACAGTTGTGTCATCGTACAGTAAAGAACACAACAGGCTCAGAAACCTGGGTTCTCCATGTGGTTCTGTTCTGGGACCTGAGGCTGGTGCTGGTGCTTTTCTTCTGGTTGGAGGTCATGTGACAGGAATCATGACTGAAACGAACCAATCACAGGAGGCTGTGAGCGTCAACGTTTCCAAACATCTCAGTTTCTGTTCGTCCAGAATAAAACGCAGCTCCGGAGTTTTCAAACTAAAACTCGACCAAAAGCTTTTACACACTTCTTTGTGTTAGTGTGGATGAGGTTCATCAGGAGCGTGTGTGTGTGTGTGTGTTTGTGTGTATGTTTGTGTGTGTGTGTGTGTTTATATATGAGATGACATCAGTCAGTTCATTGTTGGTGTAATCATCAGCTGACCTGGATGTCAAGGCTCTCACACACACACACACACAGTCACACACACACACACAGTCACACACACACAGTCACACACACACACACAGTCACACACACACACACTCTCGATTCGTAAATCGTGCACAGCGTCACATATCAGCCCCCCCCCCCCCCCCCCTCTGTCATTCCGTCTGTCTGTTAAATTTGGCAACATGAAAATGAGACATGGAGCCGGCTGGTGAAGGTGGTGGGGTGGGGGGGGGGGGAGCTGGGGGGTTCAGGAGGAGGGATTAATGCTGTGCTGTCATGGCAACAGCACGGTAGGCTGAGGAGGAGGAGGAGAAGGAGGAGGAGGAGGGGGAGGAGGAGGAGGAGGAGGGGGAGGAGGAGGCGGTTTCATAACGGCACTAACACTCTGCTGCAGCTCGTCCATCCACAGACGTGTTCACGCTCCAAGCCGATTGGCTCTGATCAGCAATGACATCACAGACTGAGGCTGAGAGCGTCCAACTGCAGACAGCGCATCTGGGGACCCCAGGTCTGAGAGCCAATGGGATAAGAGTGTGTTAAATTTAGTTTAAGGTGAAGTAAAAATAAATCAAACAGGAAAATGTTGAGAGATTTTGATCTTCAGTCTTTATTCAGACGTGTTTCAGTCGTTGGTTCGTCGGTGACACGAAGCAGGAAGCTACAGAGCAGAGACCCTGGAACCTCCTGAAGACTCCATGATATTCTCCATGTTTTTTGCTGTTTGGTTTAATTCACGAGACCCGAACCCGTCAAACTATTATCAGAGACGTTTATGATTGTCTCACAAGCTTCTCCTGCACTCGTCAGTTCCTAAGCAACATATGTTGGAGGGTGAAACTACAATACCCATGAGCCTCAGCGGTCATCGCTGTGAAGAAGACGCCAATGAAGTTTCATCGTTGGAACAGATACAGTTTGTCTGTGTCTGTTCCAATCTCAACCAGAAATCAGTCGGGCTCATGTCATTTATTTAGCACTGAGGCTCGTATAATGTTTTTTTCATAGTTGATATCAAAACCCAACAGGTATGAAAAAGCCATTTTCAGTGTTTTCCACTTTATTCTAATATACTTTTGAATTTTTTTTGTACGGCTGCATTTGAGGACTTTTTCTTGTTTTTGAATTTTTTGTCAAAAGTATATTTTTAAACAAATACACAAAATAAAACGGTTCAACACGACATGAAGAGAACATGACACTGAAATCAGATGAATATTCTGCTCCCATCCACTTGTGTGTGTGTGTGTGTGTGTGTGTGTGTGTGTGTGTGTGTGTGTGTGTGTGTGTGTGTGTGTGTGTGTGTGTGTGTGTGTGTGTTCACCTGACTGTGAAGTGCTTTGATACGTGTTCATTTGTAAACGTTTAGTTACATGAAAGCGTATTAATCAGCCTGGGAAGTCCTGTTGTAGAGCTGATGTCTGGCAGCAGCGCTGGCGGATCGCAGATGGCTCAGAGAAGCTTCTGGCAGCCGGACGATGTAAACACGTGAGTTTTATTTCACGCTGCATCTGTCCAGATCGACACTGAGCAGCAGCGTCTGAGATACAAACTGCAGAAGCAAACATAGAGGAGATGCTTGAGTCCAACAGCATGGGGGGGGGTCTTAAAGAGACAGGAGCTAAAGCCAATTGTTGGAGACAGAGGCTGAAAGAGGAGCTGCAGCATTAGAGTCATACACACTGAAAACACCTAAGGATGAACAGAATGTGTCTCATTAGAATTGTTTAAGCTCAACAGGTCATTACTGCTCAAACATTAATTTCACATTTAAAAGGTTTGTATTTTTTAATAGAGTCACAGTGTAAGTGGACGTCAGGTCAGTTTCCCTCGTGAACCTGTTTGTTTGGAACGTTTTCTTGTCCCGTTCTGCTGCTGGATTCATATTCAGTTCATCTTGAGTTGTCGTATTAATGAACAACAACGACAACATGTGGTCATGATGGACAACGTAATGTTTGTTGATGTGTCCGTGCTGCCGCTGCTACTGAGCTCTGGTTATTCAAAGTTTATTAATATTGCATCACATCAAATTCAACACTGAACTTCACTGGAACCCGAACGACACACGAGTGAGAAGCTGGTTCTCAGGATGTGAGACAGGAAATAGAACCACACCTCTGTCAGATATCTGACCCCCTGACCTTCACCCAGTCTCACGTTCATGCATCAGTATCAACATCTGGAGATTTTCCATACGTCTGCTGCACGTCTCCTTCAGTCTGATGTCGTCAGTCTTCTCACTCCAGCACCTCCAACCAGGGATCGAATCACAGCCCACTGGAAACTGGGCCAGGCTGAGTGGGAGTGTGTGTGTGTGTGTGTGCGTGTGTGTGTGTGTGTGTGTGTGTGTGTGTGTGTGTGTGTGTGTGTGTGTGTATCGAGGGCGGCAGCACAGTTTTTCTGTGTCGTTGTTAGAAAATGTCTGCTGCTGTGTCTCGGTCTGATGACATCGCCGGTAATCCATCCACGCTACTGCAAAACACGAGAGGACCGTTGCACTGCATGCTGGGAAAAAAGGCTGCCAGCTGTGTCACTGTGGAGGGAGAAAAAGGTCGACAGCATCACGTGTGTCACACAGTTACTAATTTACTACATTTCCCATGATGCCGTTTGAAATCAGTTCTCTTGTTGTGTTGAGTGTCGGCTCAGGCGTGTGGGCGGAGACCGAGAGCAGGAGGGTTGTGGTCACGCTCCACCTGACAGGAACACAGCCTCCAGTCGTGTGTCATTCCAACTGTTAGTTCATTACTGATTCATTGATTTCGATCTTCTGATATAAAGCGAGGCCGAGAACCGGAGCGTTCTCAGTGACCAATCAGAGGAGGGGAGCTTCAGCCACTGTCCCCGCCTCCAACGTCTCGAGCTCTCAAACAAGGGACGGGCGGGCGCAGTCGAGAAGTTCAGAGCGAGAAGAGAAGATGGTGTTTGTGCTCCTCGTCTCAGAGAGCTGCAGATCTGCATGTGGAGCAGAGATCTTCACTGAGGACGACTTTCATCAGTAATCATTCGAACGAAAATCACCAGGGGGCGTCAGCAACCACCAGGGGGCGTCAGCAACCACCAGGGGGCGTCAGCAACCACCAGGGGGCATCAGCAACCACCAGGGGGCGTCACAATCCAAACAGGTGTCGACGTCAAACAAACATCGACAACTAAACCTGAAATAACTGGTTTGTTAGACCACCAGAGGAAAAGAGGGGGTTTCTCAAAAATAACAAACAGCTGCAAACCAAGTTGTAGTCCTGATGGATAACCTCTACACAAAGCTGTGTGTGTGTGTGTGTGTGTGTGTGTGTGTGTGTGTGTGTGTGTGTCAGCTGCAGCAGTGCTGAGTACCGCAGGCTTGTTGAACAGAGCTGCACTGTAGTTAAATATCAGCAGCACCTGTGTCAGTGAGTGTATGTGTTTTATTATTTGTGTGTACGTGTGTGTGTGTGTGCGGGTGTGTGTTTGTGTATGTGTGTGTGTGTGCGTGCGCTGCAGGGGAAAGTAGGCTGATATGAATAGTGAGGTGATGAATTACCTCTCAGAGCCAAGCCGCAGGACAACACCCTGAGGTCCAACTGTGTGTGTGTGTCTGTGTGTGTGTGTGTCGTGCGTGTGTGTGTGTGTGTAGAGCGTGTGTGTGTGTTCATCCAGGGGAGGAAGAACAGTTCCTCACATGGTTTTAATGCAGTTTCCTGCTCAGATCTTCTCACTGAAGAAACTCAGAATTCTTTAAAATAGGAACTTTGTAACGATGTAAATAAACATCCATAAAGAACGTTAGCATTAGCATCTGTTTTCCTACCAAGCTAGTTCAAAGTCACTGGACAACAGAACTGTTTTTAGAGGTAGAACTAAAGTTAACACATCATTTGCTCACAGACTGTTGTTATGCCTGGAATTTAAAATCATTTATAATTTTCATGCTGTGATAGATTTAGATTTCATGGAGATCTTTCACAGTGTGTGTGTGTGTGTGTGTCTGTGTGTGTGTGTGAGTGAAACAGTAAATCACCGTTGAGCAGCAGCGGTGGAGGATCTATTTAAAACACACACACACACACACACACACACACGCAGTCCTTGTTACCGTGACAACATATTTCTTCATTTGCCACGGTTGCCCTTAACAACGTGTTGGCATGGCGTCTGAAGCTCCTCCCCCTCTCGCTCAGTGACTCTGTGCTCATCTAGCTCAGTCTGAATCTGAGTCTGAGTCTGAGTCTGCAACGTGCAGGAGTCACGACCAGAGACTGGAAATTAAAACAGGTTCTACAAACATGGACGAAGACTCGACAAGTGAAACAGATGAGCATCCTGTACACTGCTGTGTAGTGACCAGCAGGGGGCGACTCCTCTGGTAGTTTCTATAGAAAGTGACTTCTCTCTTTATAACGTCAGTAACATTCAGGAGTTCATGTCTCAGTCTCTAGTTTCAAGTCTTCTTCAAACAGCTGATGATCATTTAGTGAATTATGATCATTTAGAGTCAAACAGACCATAAAGCACCGGATGTGTTGGGGGGGGGGGGCACCACAGTGTGATTGACAGCGAGTACCCTCCAATGGTGGTCAGGTGGCAGGTGTAGGTGGGCGTGTCCTATGTTAGGCTCCACCCCTTCCGGTTTCAAGACTATAGAGAAACATCTGATGTGGCAAGATCGATATTGTTTTTACCGTCCTCGCAGACGGAGCTTGTCTTAGCTTCATTTGTAGCGTGGTTTGTTCTTGCTCTCTCTCTCTCTCTCTCTCTCTCTCTCTCTCTCTCTCTCTCTCTCTCTCTCTCTCTCTCTCTCTCTCTCTCTCCAGGTGCTCGTCTGGTTAGTCCAGCTCTGGCTCCTGGGGACAGTCCCTCCCCACCGGTCACAGTCTCATACATCGTGTCAGACAGCGGTGACGAGTAATATCCTCTGATTGGATGATTAATTGATGAGTTGATGACTGACACTAAGTTACATTAATTCGTTCTTCCTTCAGTTGAGCTTGTCAGAACGTCTTTCACACCTGTTAGAGGCTGTACACACACACACACACATACACACACACACACACACTTATCGGTATATTCTGACGGTTATTGGTTTCCTCCAGAGTCAATATGTTTGTCGTCAGAAACGTTTGACTCTGAGCTGCCCTCTAGTGGATGTTTTAATGACATTAGTGAGTCTTTACTCCATTATTGACCTGATGCATGTGAAGATATCAGCGTATCTCATGTTGGGGTCGACTGGTGCCACAGTGATGATAACACACAACCTGATGTGGAAAATCATAGATTAATGTGTGCGTGTGCGATTTGTGTGCGACGAGTTATGACAGGCTGTCTGGTGATGTGTGTCTGTGTGTGTGTATGTGTGCGTGCATGTGCGATGTGTTATGACAGGCTGTGTGATGATGTGTGTGGCAGTGACTCAGCGACAGGCGGACATTAGATGACCTAATGAGATTGTAATCTGATTAGAGCGACTGTAATCTGAGTCTAGCCGAGGACAGGCAGAGAGGATGATGGGTAATGAGGGGACAAGTCCTTTGTGTAGGTTTTATTCAACTTTGTTTTATTTAATGATATGAAAAAGTTGACCTGAATATATTACAATGTCTCAGTACGTGAAGTCATGTCTGATCTGTTGATTTTACTTCTCGGAACTCTTGTTGATCAAGGGTGTGTTTGTGTGTGTGTGTGTGTGTGTGTGTGTGTGTATGTGTGTGTGTGTGTGTGTGACTGATGAAATGATCACTGAGAAAGAGAGAGATAAGGCTCCAGAGACTAAGCTTGATCATGAAAGACACTACGTTAGTTTAAGTTTTAAGTTTTGTGAGTTTAAGATATATTTATTATTATTATTATTATCAGTACTGTCCGTCTGACTCACCAAAAAGAAAAAAACAAAAACAAATAATATCCCTGTCAATCATCTCAGTTGTTAAATAACTGTTTCCTGTTTGTATCTGTAGCGCCCTCTGCTGGCAGGAACCTCTCGTCTGTTTTGTGTCGATTTACATTAAACAGTCGCAACACGACAGGTGTGAGACTTCCACCATGATGTCATTAAACAGAGGCACCTAATTATCAGCATCCATTGATTATTGATTGTGAAATAACTGATGGTCGTCATCTGACCTGTGTCACATTCTGCAGCCCCCCCCCCCCCCTCTCTCTGTCTCTCGCCCTCTGCAGTGTAGTAGCAGTATGCTAATGAGCGGCTCCAGCCTGCGCTGCAGTGGTGAAGCTCTCACTTCACACTCATACCAGATAGAGGGGGAGTGTGTGTGTGTGTGTGGGGGGGTGCTTTATTCTTACTGAGGAGGGAGAAGAGTGGATCACGTGGACCCCGTTCACACCTGGTAGTAACATCTGACCTGAGTGCTGCGTTCAGCTCGGATCGAGTCCTGTTTCTGTCCTCACATCTGATCGCTGACTCGTTATGAGCCGGTCACGTGAGACTCGTGTGTCTTTTCACTGTTTGAACGTAATCTGTGAGCAGTAGACAGGAGACAGGGGACAGGAGACAGGGGACAGGAGACAGGAGACAGAAGACAGGAGACAGGGGACAGGGGACAGGAGACAGGAGACAGGGGACAGGAGACAGGAGACAGGGGACAGGAGACAGGAGACAGGGGACAGGGGACAGGGGACAGGAGACAGGAGACAGGAGACAGGGGACAAGAGACAGGGGACAGGAGACAGGAGACAGGAGACAGGAGACAGAAGACAGGGGACAGGTGACAGGGGACAGGAGACAGGAGACAGGGGACAGGAGACGGGACAGGGGACAGGAGACAGGAGACAGTGGACAGGAGACAGGAGACAGGAGACAGGAGACAGGGGACAGGGGACAGGAGACAGGGGACAGGAGACAGGGGACAGGGGACAGGAGACAGGAGACAGGAGACAGGGGACAGGAGACAGGGGACAGGAGACAGGGGACAGGAGACAGGAGACAGGGGACAGGAGACAGGAGACAGGGGACAGGAGACAGGGGACAGGAGACAGGGGACAGGAGACAGGAGACAGGAGACAGGAGACAGGGGACAGGAGACAGGGGACAGGAGACAGGAGACAGGAGACAGGGTGAGAGAGGAACTGTAGAAATGGACTCGTCGCTCTGGTTTACTACACTGGTTGGTTTGTCAGCAGGTTTACTCAAAAACTTTCCAGTAAACTAAAGAATTATCTGATCTCAACTTCTCTTAAAGGACCGATCGTATGCCCATTTCACCACAGTTGATATGGTTCCGTGGGGTCTTAATGAAAATGTTTGGTCAAAATACCACAAGGATAATTTCAAACAGCATCTTGTTACCCTGTCTAAAACAACCTTCCTCAGATTGACACGGAGCGATGCAGGGACGCCTCGGACAGCCCGGATCGCACCGTGTCACCGCCGCTCCCCCCGTCGCTTTTGCCGCTTGTTTACTAGTTGCTTACCTTGAGCTCCGTGCTCGCTAGCGTTAGCTCGCAAGCTAATGCCTCAGACTTAGCTGTCTGAGGGGTAGCAGCAGCGAGCTAACACTAGCTTGCAGTGTTAGCTCGCTGCTGCTACCCCTCAGCTAAGTAGCCGCATATAACATGCTGATCGTCGAGGTGGAGGCCCCCGGCGGTGGAGGCCACACTAAACGCTTTCTGCAGGATCCAAGCTTCTCCCTAATGCACAGTGTCGGCAGTGTCAGCCCGGGCTCCAGCGTTAGCTCACGTTAGCCGGGCCGTCTAACCCCGGAGCTGGTGAGATGACGGTGGTCCAAGGCAATGTAGCGAGACTCCCTACATGGGCATGGTTGGAAAATACGTACTTTTTTGTCGTAATCCCATTGGACGCACTCTAGAGTATCCTTTCTGACATAGAGGAACCACAGTTGTTTTTTTCCAGAGTTTTTGGGACGGTAGACATGACAGATACCCAAGATAACATGTAGAAGCACTACAAAAGTGACATTTTCATAATATGGGCCCTTTAAATCAACCGTTTTTATTATTATTTCATTCATCATGTAGTGTGAATGAGTTCCGTGCAGCAACAGTGAACTTCAGCTCGTAGCAGCGTGTGTGTGTCTGTGTGTGTGTGTCTGGCTTCACACTGCGGGTCCAGCGGCGTGTCACAGTGTGCGTTCATGTGGCGCACATCCCGCCTGCAGCCGTGCAGAGTGACAGTGAGCACGCCGCAGACCAGCGAGCCGTCACATCACCACCAGCAGGATGAACTGGGAGGAACGAGGTCTGCGCTCGCTGAGGCGTGGACGAGCTCCTCGGGCTGAGCTCGGTCCAGACTTCACCACATCCTCCGTTACACATGTCAGCTGTTCAAACTGTGTCAACACACGAGGCGCTGGGGTCAGATCTAAGGTCACAGGGAAACACTCACGGGATCGGATGTGTTTCACATGGGAGCAGAGTTTACATCTGTTGACTTTGAGCTGTTCCTCGATTTTCTTTGTGACGGTGAACAGTCAGAATGTTTAGTCCTGTTATGTCACAGGTTGTTATTAACAGTATATTAACATGTAATAGGATAATGATTATAACAATGTAATATAGCTGTAAGCAGATAAACTTACTAGTGCAATGTTCTCTGACCTTTTCTAACAAATGGATGTTTGGGCTTCGAATCTGACGAAGGGTTAGGGTTAGGCATCGGACATCTGAGAGTAAGATAATTAAATATCTGCTGAAAATGTTGTCAATGAGTTTTAAGATGTCGTGATCATTGCTTCATAGAGGAGACATTTATTTGAGGATCGATATCTCCCAGTTAAACCATTAACTTTATTCTAAATACCTTTGAATTAAGAGAAAATGCTGTCTGTGAAAGTCGGGCTCTGTAATTTAAAGTTATGTTTTTGTAATAACTCCTCTTTTCTATATTGTTGTTCCTTATCTGTTTGTTCAGTAGCTTCTCGACGAGCTTAAGTTCTTCTTGCAAACAAATATATTGATAAACTCTCGTATGTGCTTACGACTACATCACATGGTGCAGTGTGGATATACTGGTTTTACATGTATGTAAGTGTTCTATAATATAAGAAAGCACTAACAATATAATATTGAAATATTTGTATCCTAATTCATATAAACTACCAGCTGTGATTAAAGCCGTTCTAATTGGTTGTGACAATTTATTAAATCATTATTTTGACCATTGACCTCGAGTGTAAATCGGGAACGTCCCATCTCCAGCTTCATCACAGCAATGGCTGAAAGGAGGAGACGTGACCTCCCAGTGCACCCAGTACGACTCCTCAGGGATTGGACAGTCAGTGGCGGGGAGGGGGGGGGTTGGGGGGATGGGGGGGATCAGCGAGCGGTTAGCGTATCCGTCCTGTAGCTGCAAGGTCATTGGTGCGAGGCCGGTGACAGTCATCAGCAGTTCATCATCAGGCACAGAAACCTGCCCTTCAACTGTCGTCCGTTCACTGCTACGCGCTAGCAGCCAAGAGGCTAATCAGTTAAAACAGTTAGCAGGACGTGAGCGTCCTTCCTCTGTCCCTCTGAGAAGACAGTAAAGTCTCTGTGTGCATCGTCCTCCCTCTCCTGACTCACTGTACATGTACCGCTGTGGCGCTAACTGCTCGTGCTAACCGCCCAGATTGACTGTGCGCTAACCATGAGCTAAAGTTCTGCGTGTTCTACTATGCTAAGCTAACACTTGTGATTGTATGTTCATGTGGTATGCTGGTGGGAGTAGTTTAGACTTGGTACTAACTTCCGTATGCTTCTCTGCTAAGGTAACGCTAACAAAATAATTCATGCTAACTACAGGCTAAGCTGTAAGAGTGGGCTTATGCTATGTTGCTGTTAATCATTGTGTGCTATGGTAATGCTAACATGATAACACATGCTAACTACATGCTAAAGCTGTAAGTGTGTGCTAATGCAATGCTCCTGTTAAAATTTTCTGCTAAGGTAATGCTAACACGATAAAACATGCTAAAGCCTGTGCTAATGCTATGCTGCTTTTCATATTGTGTGCTAAGGTAACGCTAACACTATAAGATGCTAACTAAAGGCTAAACCAATTTGCTGTGTGTGCTAATGGTATGCTGCTGTTGATTATTGTATGCTAAGCTAAAGCTGTTAGATTTGAATGTGCTGTTTGCTTTAACACTACGAGCCATATTTGTTTGCTAATGCTGCTAAGCTAGTGCTGACGGTGTGCTGTAATGCTAACTGTGCTAACGGTGTTTGTTTATGTGTGCGTGTCTGTTGTTGTTATTGTTGTCTTTCTTTCTCTGTTTCTCTCTTGACTTTATTTTTCTCTCTTTTTTCTCCCTCTTTCTCTCTCTCCATCTTTCTCTCTCTCTTTCTTTCTCCCTCTCTCTCTCTCTCTCTCTCTCTCTCTCTCTCCCCCTCTCTCTATCTATCCCTCTCTCTCTCTCTCCTTCTCTCTCTCTCTCTCACTCTGTCAGGTCTTACTCCTCCTGTTCTACCTCCACCACCTCTTGTCGTTCCTCCAACAACCCTACTAGCATCACCACTCCTTCCTCCACCTCCACCTCCTCCTCTCTCTACTCCTCCAGCCTACCTCCTAACAGCCACGCCACCTACCATCAGTACTGCTGTCCCGCGCGCCTCCGCCTGCCCAAGCCTCCGTGCGCCCTGCCCCCCGCCAAGCACCACGAGCAGGCAAGGTAAGGGCCAGAGTCCCCCCCCCCTCCTCCAGAGCCTCCGTCCACTCCACCCGTCCCAGAGGGTCGTGACCTCAAACGCACTAATACAATAATATGATAGTGACTTGATTCGAACACTCATCTCACAAGGTCACAAACTGCTCCACAGAATCCACGGAAAGAAAATAAAAGCTATTCAATTCAATTTGAATCACAACACATTAAAGTCCGGACCCTGAAATCTAAAGAGAATCCAACAGCTTCCATCACGTGTGATTTACAGCTGGTTTCAGTCTGAGAGACACAAACTCACAGAGAATATTCTGCTGATTATCATAAATAAACATCTTGATTTGTTGTTACTGGGAGAAATTTGTTATTTACATCTCAAAACACTTTATATAGTTTTAATTTATCAGAATGAAACTCTAAAGATTTGCTGCTTTTCTTTCTAACGTAATAATTAAGTTATTCTTTTTAATGGCTACAAAGAAAACTAGACATCTTTGTCCAAATTGAAAATAACAGTGATAATAAAATATTTTTGTACAGCTGCTCTCCAGGTCGTTGTTACATCATCAGCAGCATGATGGTGATGTAATGATTTTAAAGATTCATGTAAAGAGGCGTGTGATTTAAACTTCAGGTTCAGTTTCTACAGGGACGACCAGGAGCCTCTGGAGTGAAAATATCATCAATATTAATTATATAAATGCGTTTTGGCTCCACATCTGACGTAACCTGCCCCCCCCCCATACACCTTGCCTTCCCCCACACCCACAAGACTCTCTACTGCTACCCCCCCCCCCCCACACACACACACACACACTCTTTCACTGTCTCCATCAACCATTCACACACATAGGAAACAGCAGTTAAAGTAAAGCAGCCTCACCAGTCGCTCCCTCATCCACCCCCCCCCCCATTCTCCTCCTCCTCCTCCTATTAATTCTATTCACAAAATAGTCTGAGTTATGATTTAGATGCTTAAAGTTTTTTATTCTGAATGTTCAGTGTTAAATTTGTTTATAATAATCACAAATTAAATATCCATAAATAGGCAAATGAGTAAAACAAACACAAACCTAATAAACTCTTAAATGAGTACAAATGTTATAATAATAATATTTTTTAATTGATTTATGGAATTTCTGATTAATCACAACTTCACATTTGATTTTGAATCCTATCAACATGTTAATTTAAAGTAAGTTTAAGATATTAATCAATTATTAAAGGTTCAGGTAGAAAACTTCAGATAGTTTGACTCGTACTTTCAGATCCGTTCCTGTGCTGGTCTCTGTGAACACGCTGCTGGTCACAGTGGTTTCACTGGGGAGACTTTAACTCTTTAAAATCCTGTCTGCTGCTCAAGCTATTACATATGGCTGCTGCTTCAAATTAAAAGCTTATCTGTAACTAACCCACAGGAGGCTTTTATTGTGAAGTAACAAGTAGTGTGCGCACTGATTTCTCATCAGCACTTCTTTGTTATGTTGAAACCATGACGATCAGTGACTGTACTTAAATCCACCGTATATGATATGATATGATATAGGACGACGTGTCTCCACTTCCTCCTGTTATACAACCATGAAGCTGAAGTATCTTGAATGCAAATGCTGCCATCTTGTGGTGAAGCTGTCATTTGGAGTCAGATTCTCTGACAGTAGTGAGAAATGTATTTGTTTGGTCCACGTCCCATCTGCTAACATGGAGACATTTTCTCAGTCAAACACAATAAACCATGTTTCTTCAAATTAACCCAATATTACATTTTTTTATTCTGCATCGTTTATATTTGAGATATAAATATAATTAGATTTTCTAGAAATTAGCGAAGGCTTGGCTTCCCTGAAAGCCTTCGCTCACATCATCCCCCCTTCCTTCTCTCTTTCCTTCATTCTCTCCATCCTTCCATCTCTCCATCCTTCCTTCTCTCCATCCTTCCTTCTCTCCATCCCTCCATCCCTCCATCCCTCCATCTCTCCTTCCCTCCCTCCCTGTGAATGGAGAATGCTGCTTCACCTCCAGCTGGAAATTTAAACTCCTGCAGTTAGAGATATGGGAACAGTGACATCTAGTGGACGAGAGCAGTACTGCAACTTTAAACTGAACAACCCATTACCAGACTTCTCTTCTTTCCTGTCCTTTCTTTTTCTGTCTCTCTTCTTCCTCTTCTCCTGCCTGTCCTCCTGTCCTCTCTCTTTGTCTCTGTTTGTCTATCTCTCTCTCAGAGAGGAGGAAGACGACGACATCGCCCATCAGTTCTGTTGCCCCGCCTCCGAGTGCAGTAGCCCCTCCTCTAGGTAACCAGGGGCGACGCGAGACCCCGCCCTGCCTGACTGTCCCCGGTAAATCGAGGAGTGATACAACCCCCCCCCCCCCTTCCATGGCCGCCTCTGTCTTTTCTAATCTCTGATCACGAAGCAGCATCAACGACGCATAATTTATAACAAAAGGAGGAAGTCCGGTATTTCTTTAGGAACAAGGTTTTCAGAATAAAAGCTTGTTTGTTGAGTCTTCAAATATTCAAACTTCAAAATTACAACGCTCGCTTTCAGGTTCTTTGTTCTTTGGAAGCTTCGTTGTTCTTATCGAAGCTGAGACACTCGGGTGGGACAGTGAACACTGAGTGTGCTGCAGCTTGAAGGACTGATGCTCGCCACCGTCTCACACCCGGAGACGTCTCACACCCGGAGACGTGTCCCCTGCTCGGCTGCTTCACTCGGCAGGACGCAGTGACTCGGCTGAACCTCGGCCATGAGTCGGCACTTTGTGTGCAACATGCAAACACAGCGGTTGGTCTTTGACCTCCGCCAGAGGACAAACTCCCCCCTCGTCTCTCCTCCCGACTTTGGGTCTGATCAGACTTTAGCTGTTTATCCTCCCTGTCCGAGCATGAAGCCCCCCCGACCCCCCCCCCCCCCCCCCCCCCCCCAACGCTGTGGCCCGAGTCTGAAGGTAGACACAGTTCATTAGGTCTGGACAACACGCTCCAGGATGGTCCGCTGGCCTCAGAAGGTCTGCAGGTGGCGCCGTGGAGCTGATGAGGTTGCTCCAGCTCTGCAGGGCTCTGGTTTGTCCTCAGCATGTCTTCACCACTTCAGACCAGACTCTCCGGGCGAAGGACCGAAGACTCGTGACAGAGTTGCTGGCTCTTCATGAACTGTCCGAGCGGCAGGTGATCACGAGGAGGTCGTCCTGCTCAGCTGCTGGAGAGACACACACAACCCCCACTAGGGTCATGAGTCTGGTCTTTTGTTGAGTCATCATCATTCCTACATCCGGCCACAGGGTTCTCCTTAGAGCCGAGTCTCATCTCGTTTGCACTCGAACACGACGGAGTAGTGAGAACCAGGTTCAGTCTTTTAAATGTCACCAGACAGGGAACGCTCATGTTCCTGTTCAGCAGTGGGAACGAACCACGTGACGCTAAATCACCAGATATGACAACAGGTTCCTCTAGAAGTACCAAAGGCACTGAGGCAGGTTACCGATTCTAAATCGTTAAGATGGATCAGATTCTTGAAGTGCTTCCCCCCCCGTTACAGTTTTAGGGAGAACCCTGGTGCCTAATGTGTGAAGACACACACCCACACACACACACACACACACACATACACTTACACACACACACACACACACACACACACACGCACAAACACACACACATACACACACAGCAGTTGTCCTCAGAGATAAATATCTGGATGAGTATGTTTACATGCACGCCTGCGCTCTGATCCATAGCAGTGATCCACTTTAATTTTTTTTTAATTTTAATTATTCTTTAACTGCGTGAATTACAAATATATTATTAACATGTGAACATGATCTCACACACAGACCAAGCTCTATGATCCATATCCACGTTATAATAAGAACCACAGGCCGCAGGACAGCGTGTCCACGTCTCGTCAGCACAGGACGGAGACGGCTGGAGTTCAGGTGGAATCTGTCCCTGTCTACGTCTCGTGTTATTAATTTAGAGTCAAGCTGCAGTTAAAAATGAATTTTAAGCTAAGAAATGAATAAATGAGTCTCCAGGGACTTTGCCATCGCCTCAGTGTGACCTGTACAAGAATCAGGAGGAGGTGAAATGACACTAAAGTAGAAACACAGTGAATTTGGGTGAGTCGTCTGTGACTCTCTTTCAGGCAGAAGCTGAAAGTCGTTGCTCCTGCTGGTCGGTCACAGAAGTTTTAAAACATCACAACTCACACATTCTGGACGAGGTGTGATCTACGCTCAGACAGGATGTCCGGCCTGGTCTGTGTGTTCGATCCCTCAGACTCAGATCAGGTCCTTGAGTTTGAAGCGATTCTGCACGACTCACTCCGATGCATGTAAACACACTCAGCGCTTCAGAGGAAGAGGAAGCTGGTGGAGGTGACGATGAAGGTCAAACACTGGAGCCCTTTGTGTCTTCTTCTCTTGTGTCTTCCTGCAGAAGACACTCTCTGACTCTGAAACTCTGACTCTCTCCTGCTCCTCCTCTCTTCCTCCCTTTCCAAAAAGAAAGAAACAGGAAGGAAAGAAGTGAGAGAGAGAATGATGTCCTTCTGAATCAGTGCCAAGTAAATATAAAGGAGATGAAAAGGAGGCGTCGTCCTCCTGTGCCAAGTTACAGAGCGTTGTGTGTCTCTGATGCCCCGCCCCTTGAGCCAGGGTCATGTTTTGTGAGTGGAAACGCTGTATGAGCATCGGCCAATCATCTCTCAGCTGTACAGTCACATGTATCTACTGTATATTTTCCTCATAGTGAGCCTGAACTTCTGTCTCCAGCTTCTCTTGGCAACGTGTACATTTTAAAAAGCAATACGCTGGTCTCAGATCTGGTGTGAGAATCTGTCCGTGTGCTCATATTGAGTGTGAGGAGTTCGACCGGTGAGCGATGAAGAGTCTGAAGCCGACGGAGCTTCGATCCAAAGTCACGTGATCAACGAGGGGAGGGGCATTTCCTGTTTGAGGAGAAAAATAAAACTTGAAATAATGATATTATTTTTAGATTTATTTTTAAAACAGTGATTCAGAAAAAAATGTTTTATCTTTAAAATGAATCGGAGAAACAAAGTCTTGAATTTTTTTTTTTTTAATATTCCACGTCAATTACAAGTTTCTGTTTATGAATGTGTAGTTTTCTCCGATCAGACTCATTTCCTGTCAAACTGATGATAGAGTCGTTCAAGTCTTTTATCTTTTGCAAATATCATTATTGGTGAATGTCTCATTAGAACTCTGTTTAGGTTTTAGAATTGATGAATAATTTCCAACACAGTCTCTCTCTCTCTCGCTCGCGCTCTCTCTCTCTCTCTCTCTCTCTCTCTCTCTCTCTCACCCGTTAGCGCCTCAGGTTCGCCCGACTTCTTCTCGTTTTGATCTTAGATGTGATAATTGGTTAAATACATGTTGATTCGAATGCGACCTTTTCTCCGAACTGTCAAACTGCACAGATCGATGGAAACTCGTCAGAATCATGTGAGAAGTGATGAAAGTGTCCTGGTGTCATCTGAGTGTGCAGGGAAATAAATGTAATGTTTCCTAGGATTAATGTGACCTTAGTTTATATATGATTCTCGACCACACTCTGCACTACAGCCAAATACATGCTGCAATTTACCCAAACCAGTCTCAGTCCTGTTAGCAGAAATTAGCCTGTTTGCTAGTTTAAGAAAGATTAACCCACGGAAATCAATAATATTTAATGTTTTAGCATCATAGAGTTAACTAGATAACAAAATCTCCTGTGTTTATGATCACGAAGCACTTTTACTGAAATAACTTTGATGAGCAATGATGTGAAAATGATGTGGTGACAATCAGTGAATTAAAAAAAATGTTTGAAATTTTAAATCAGAGGAGTTTTAAGAACAATTCTCTTGTAAAACTTAAAATAGAAAATATTTTGCACCGTTAGGTCGCTTCTAACAGGTATCCCACCCTTTACGTTAGCATTTGATCAGGCTAATGGTTTGCATGGCTATTTAGTTTAATATTATGTAGCATCCATTAGCACTCTGTGTGTGTGCAGGGACGTTCAGTCCAGAATTTAAATGGTTTAATTTGACAAAGTCATCGGTTTTAACACAAACACCATATATTTGTAACAATTAGTGAGCTAAGCTACTGAACCTCTGGATCTCTATCTATTAATATTTAGCATTAGATGCTACTTTGGAAGGAATCTTCATTGTTTTCAGTTGTTTGCACAATAAAAAGTGTCAGCGGACGTTTTCCATTTCCTACTGATGTAGTGAGACTCACATCTGATTGGCTGAGTGAGTTCAATGAGGTCACATTATATCATGTGATCTCAACGCTGGGAAAGTTGGAAAAACCGCTGAATGTTTTTTCTCTTTCATCAGTTTTTAGATGTGATCTTATTTTTTATTTTAACGTGATATTTTTCATTTCTGTCATATTGTACAAACGTACGTCTGCTGATTGAATATGAGGTTATAAGAATAATTTCATATTTTCCTCGGCTGCATCGACTGATCCTGATCTGTTGGATCTGTGAGGTCACGCATTGAAGACTCACTGGTGCTAAACACACACACACACACACACACACACACACACCCCAGCATGCTGCACTAACAGGGGTCATCCAGGGATCCATTAACTGCTACAGGACGTCAACAATTAATTTGACTTCAGAAAATCTCTTCCTCACAATAAGAGAAGAGACGATGGTATGTGATGAGCTCCGTTCAGAGTGTCGGCTCCAAACAGACCAAAACTTTATTATTATTACAATCTGTAAAATAATATGATGTTTGCTTGTTTTACTTTTACTTTTGTTTTTCCTGCTCCGCACAAAACTGTTTCCACTGCAGCTCATTATGACGAGAGACAGACAGATGGAGACAGATGGAGACAGATGGAAAAAGAGAGAGAGAACGACAGACAGAGAGAGCGATAGATGGATACAGATGGACAGAGAGAGAGAGAGAGAGACAGCCAGACAAGCAGATGAATACATAGCGAGAGAGACAGATGGAGACAGACAGAGAGAGAGAGAGAGACAGATGGAGAGAGAGAGACAGACAGAGACAGACAGAGAGAGAGAGAGAGAGACAGCCAGACAAGCAGATGAATACAGAGCGAGAGAGACAGATCGAGACAGACAGAGAGAGACAGACAGACAGACAGAGAGAGAGAGAGAGACAGATGGAGAGAGAGAGACAGACAGAGACAGACAGAGACAGACAGACAGAGAGAGAGAGAGAGAGAGACAGATGGAGAGAGAGAGACAGACAGACTCTTCAGGTCTCTGTGGTGACATCACGTCTTTGGGAACACGGAGCTGAAACCTTTGCGTCGTTGTTTCTTTTCTTTAATGATCCAGTTCGGTGCAGGTGACCCATTCAGTTCGTTACCCGTCCACCGGGTGTCCTGTGCATCCTGCGCTCGGTTTGTTTTATCCGACACAAACAAAGGAAGTTTTCTAAAGATTCAAACAGGAGAAACAGTCAAATCAGTGCCGGTCAGGGTTTTGGCTCGGCGGTGAACATCCTGTGTCCCGGCTCCTTCAGAGTCCGTCAGCGTCCTCGTTGGAACAAGTGAAAGGTTTTGAGATGGAGTCCATGCGATGAGGTCACGCTGCTTCTGGATCGTCCCCATGGGTTCACAGGACACATTAAAGGTTCAGTGTGTAGGATGTGGTGACATCTAGTGGTGAGGGTCATGTTGCAGCGGAACATCCCCCCCCCCCCCTCCCCAGAACATGACAGAGAACCTGTGGCAGCTTCAGTCGTCACAGAAACTCAAAAGATTTAGTTTGTCCAGTCTGGGCTCCTGTAAAAAAACATGGCTGCCTCCGTGGAGCGGACCCGCTCCTGATGTAAATATAAAGTATTTATTTATAAAGTATTGAAATATAAAGTATTATAATATAAAGGCCCATTCTAGGGTGAAGAAAAGAATTCGTACAATTTAGATGAAACCCTCCAGTGAAAGGATTATTCTTTAATATTCACTTCCTGCCCACAGATCTTTTCATGTGAAACTTTCACACTGAACCTTTAAAGCAGGGAACGTTTCTATAAATCTGACACACATTGATTACGAGTTACAAATGTCAAGTTGGGAAGTTGTAACCATGAGACCACACACACACACAGACACACACACACACAGACACAGAGGTTCCCCTGTCACCCCCCCCCCCCCCCCCGTCATGCACCTCCTCCTCTTTATCGCTGTTTCTTTGGTTTCCAGTCGTTCCCTGTTTTCTTCTTGATTCTCTCTCTTTCTGTGTCTCATGATGTAAATACACAGATGGTCATTCTTCAGTCCGTCGACTTTATTCTTATGTAAATTATTTAAAAAAGAGATTGACCATGGATGATATACAATATACTATAAAAAGTATGAAATACAAAATAAATCTATTATCACTGAAACGATGAGAATGTAACTGGTGGACGTGATGATTAACAACTGTGATGATGTTGTCATGTCGATGGCAAACCATGAGGATTATGATGATGATGCTGGTGAATGATGAAGATTAAGATTAAACAAATCCTATGATTCTAAAGAAATCGTTCATTAAACTGCCTGTTTTATTCCAGTGAAGTCGTCTGTGGTTGGTCGAATGTGGTCACATGACACAGAGTGTAAGAGGAAGTACGTAGGTTGCAGACACACAATCACTTAAAATGCACGTGAGTGGATCTGATTTACCGACTGAGGAGGAGGAAGTCCTCTGAGAGCAGTCGGCTCTTCAGGGAACTTTCTGAAGTGTTTTTCAAACTTCTGTCTGGAAGTTGTCTTTGATGAATGAGAAGTTGTCTTTGATGAATGAGAAGTTGTCTTTGATGAATGAGAAGTTGTCTTTGATGAATGAGAAGTTGTCTTTGATGAATGAGAAGTTGTCTTTGATGAATGAGACCTGTAGCGATCGATCTCAGCCTGTTTGCACTCAATGCCTGTGTAACATGAAGTTATTGAAAGTTCATCCATGTTAATAAGATCATTCAGATCCGGTTGTTTTGAAGACATCTGTGAGAAAATGACCTCAGCCTCAGACTCGACCAACAGATCAAATACTGAAATATCTCAGGAATAAACCGAACTCAATATAAAGAATCCACAAATTGAACTCGACTCTGCTCTTATTTCAATATTGCACCTTTTTTTTTAAACAGTCTTGTGTATATTTAGCATTATCTCTACTTTTATATAAATATTTCTGTTTTCATTCATATTTTTAGTCTTGATATATTTCCCTCTTGCGCTGCCACTTTGTTGCTGCTGAGTCATTTGTGAATTTCCTCTTCGGACGATAAATAAAGTTTCAACTTATCTCATCTAACTTCTCACTTTATAACGTCAGTGAACATTCAGGAGTTCATGTCTCAGTCTCTAGTTTCAAGTCTTCTTCAAACAGCTGATGTTCATTTAGTGAATTATGATCATTTAGAGTCATAGATCATTTAGAACAGACCATAAAGCACAGGATGTGTGTGTGTGTGGGGGGGGGGTGTGTGATTGACAGCTAGTACCGTGCAATGGGGGCAGATCGCAGGTCTAGTTTGGAGTGTTCTCGAGCTCACAGTCAGGCCCCCCCCCCCCCACCAAAAAACCAAGATGGCGCTGGACAAAACACTCATATACTATACACAGACTTTAACCTTCTGAGTTTGGACCTTCTGAGTTTCTGAGTGTGTGGTGTTTTTAGTTCAAGCAGCTCAGTCCCTGTTGTAAAAGTGTGTGTTTGTAATGTGTTCTCTTATTATTACATCAGATTATATAATATGGTGAAGTTGTGTGTTTGTAATGTTGTGTTCTCTTGTTCTGTGACTTCAGAATTGTTCCTTTGTCTTTACTGAGTCTTCTACAATATTCTGTCACTTTTTATTCTTTGTGTTCAGAGTTTTTTCCGAGGAGTCTGTGATGCAGAGTGAAGTTAGAAAACGTTGTGTTGATCCTGGTTTTTATTACTGTTTGAATCATTTACTGAACTTCTTTCATTTGTTCATACATCACATCTCGACTATTTCAGAGTCAAACGACACAATCTCCAGAACCAAGGTCACAACTTTTCAAAATAAAAGCTCAGTACCTGTCAGTCCAATATGGTAAAATAGAGACTTGTGGAATTAGTAGGTAGATGTTTGTTTGGGTCAGATTTATCATTGAGGTTTGTACAGTAACAAACCTTTGACCTCTGACCTTCACTGATAAACATCTGAAATCACCTGAACAGTCATTTTTAATCCCACGTGTGGAGGAGAGCTGCGAGTTACGTTTCCGGCCTCAATCTGCCCACGACCCGAGCCGAGGTCAAGGGGAGGGGAAGCGAGCGAGCGAGGGATAATTCGATTAAAGTCTTAGAGAGTGAGAAAAGGAGGAGGCGACAGGAGAGAGAGAGAGAGAGAAACGGGTCGAAGTCATTCACACTTCAGGAAAACACACGTCAGCACTTCTCCGTCTCACCCACTGGATCCAACTGGACTGGGACCTGACTGGAATACAAACAGCTCCCCATCGAGCGGCAGCGAGAAGCTGAGGGAGGAGGGGAACAGGAAGCTGGAAGAACAGGAAACAGGAAGTACTCTCGGAGCATGAGGTGTCGGGGGGGCCGAGGTTTGAACTCATAATGTGACCGATCCCGGCGTCGCTAGAAACCATTTTAGATTCTGACGTGACCGATGGGACCGCCGCTGACTCGGTGACGCTGCTGGTTGTCGGTTCAGATCCGGTTGTGATCGTCAGGACGAGGCTGGATCTGAAAACTACACAAACAGGATCTCACCCTTTTATCTCAGAGCTTCACTTCTGAGCTCGACTGGTTGAACCTTGTTTCTCTGCTTCTAGTGTTTGAGTTCATTTGGACAAACGAGTCGTGTTCTGTGAGTTTATCTGCTAATCTTTACCCAGAAGCCACTGCAGCTTCCCACAGGGATTAAATCTGTTTGGAGCTTCAAGTCACTCGTCCTGTTCACGCTGACAAACCAGCTGACAGGAAGTGACTGCACACAGCCTCTCTGCACGTTTACCGACGTGTGGCTGTCGCCTTATGTCATAATTAGGTTCTTTATTAATCAAACTTTTTTGTCAATGACATTTGGTTTATCAGATGTCACAAAATGATGGAAAGCATTTTTAAACCTTGAAAAAATAAACATTTATTGGTTGAGATAATGAACTTATTATTAACAGATTTTTTAATATCGCAAAATCCAACTGCACAACCAGGATAATATTGATGAGCAGAAATAACACAGTTAACATCAAACCACCTTTAATGAGACCATATCAGAAATGTATACATTGTTCACAAAGTTCTCTAAACTTTGTGAAAAACAAAAATAAAATCAGATAAATTTAATAATTTGCTTCAGCCCGAGAAAAGTCTAAATCACCCGAAGCTCAAACTGAAGCTTTGTTTATTTGTTTGTCGACGTCTGAGGATATGATATACTTTTTTTTTCACAATAAATAGAAAAAGAAGCGTTTAAGTAAAGTCTTGTTCGAACATTAGAATATAAACAGAGGAGCAGGTGCAGCCTGAATCTGAGAGCTCGAGTGGTTTCTACAGTTTTCAGGATCATTAACTCAACATGAAAAAGATCGTTTCTGCTTCAGCGTCACTGTCGTTAAACTCAATCTGTTCCAGCTGCGACATTTTAGTCTTTGTTGAAGATGTCATGATTTGTAAAAGTCTTGAAATACATGACAGTTCAGATTAATCTTTTATTTAAACTCAAGTACTTGGCTTCTTTCAGGGACTGTGAGGTTTGATTTGGGTCAATTACATCTATCATAGATTAATTTGTTAATTATTTACCTGATGAATTGTCTCTATAAAAACTGAGATAAAAGTCTGTTATCAATCTCTTTTTCTAACCAGCACTTTTAGCTGAACAAATATGAATGATTGAAAGAAATGATAAATCGATTTTATGTGAAGGAATAAAAACAAATATGAATCATACACTGACAAAATCAGCTCCTTCAAAACCTCACAGAGAAGTTTCTTTTAAATCACCTGCAGACTTTCAGAATAACTTCATGACTTTATTTCTTAGAGGTATGAACAGTTTATATGATTTATTAGAAGCAGAGTCGCTCAGTGGCGCCCCCTGGAGGAGAATCACAGCTCGTGTCGTCCCTCTAGGACTCCAGGTCACCTCTGGGGAAACCATGGATACAAAGTGGTTTTGAGATGCAGAGCACAAATCACTTCTCTCCACTTGAAATATTTAGTAAACACCTGAGAGCTGCACTTTAACACCAGTGAGCGTCCCAGTGGACTCAACTGACCTGAAGGAGGCGACCTCCTTTATTTTGAAGGAGCTGGTTTCTTTTTTTTTGTTTTGCGATGAATTAAATAAAGTTTTTTTGTAAAATGACTCTTGATCACCGTCTCCTCACCTGGCGATGACCGACGTGACGCTCGAGGATGATCACGATTCAAAAGTTCTCGGACTCGACGACTGGGGCGAGCGGCGGGCGTGTCGCTAGCGTCCAATGAGAGCTCGACCCTGTGGACACAGAGAGCAGCTGATCTCCAGTCAGCAGATCACTGGGATGTTTGGCGTGCCAGGTGTCTGTGACCTTTGCCCTCTCTTCTGTCTCCGCTCCACTGGGACCTGGTCACCTCTCCGCAGGTAGGCAGAGCTTGACCCCTGACCCCTTGAGTTAACGTTGACCTTGTTCCCGCTGTGGCGTCGTAATGTCTCCTTCCATCCTCTCTCTTCTCCTCCGGCCACGCCCTCTTTCCCTCGTTCACTTCTACCAGGCGCTTTCAGCGGAAACAGGGAATAAGCAAAGGCAGAGAGAAGGAAGAGATGGAGGAGAAGGAAACTGGTGAAGAAGCAAAGATGGAGAGAGTGGAGGAAAAGGTGGAGATGAGACATGAAGGAGAAGAAAAGACAGGAAGGGCAGAAGAGAGGTTGAGAGGTTGAGGAAGGGAGAAGGAGTGGAGCTTCATGTTTAATTATCAGGTTGTAGCATCACGTCGTAGCACTGAAGCAGAGAAGTGGTTCACACCTGTGATACTGCAGAGTCATGTGACCCAGGATCAACCGACGAGTGAAGTCACATGATGCTGTTTGTTCTCCAGTCGGAAGGAGAAAGAGAAACAGAGTCGTTTTATTTTTCAGCTGCAGACGGAGCATCAGTCTCACAACCACACCTGTGTGTCTGTGTGTGTGTCTGTGTGTGTGACTGTGTCTGTGACTGTGACTGTGTCTTTGTATGTGACTGTGTGTGTGTGTGAGACAGTGTATGCCTGTGTGTGTACATTCAAGGGGTGTGTCCCTGCTAGAAATGTGAAATTGCAGAGCTGCCAGCTGCTCTGGCGTGAACTGCATGAGGAGGGAAAAAGAGAGAGAGTGTGTTTGAATAGAGAGAGAGAGAGAGAGAGGTGTGTGTGGAGAGGTAGAGCAGGGACGAGTTAGTGAAAGAAAGATGCAAATGTGTGCAGGAGAGAGAGTGAAAGAAAGAGAGAGAGAGAGAGAGAGAGAGAGAGAGAGAGAGACAGGGAAGGATGGAGAGAGAGGGTGAGCGAGCAAGATGCATGTCAACGAAGATGAGTACATGTACGTGTGTGTGTGTGTGTTTGTCAATGGCTGAGTGCATCTGAATGTGACTGACAGGCTGAGTGTGTGCACTGGAGAGTGAGAACCCACACACACACACATTCACACACACATTCACACCAGCAGACACGTGGAGGCTGTCAAGGAAGCAACCAAGCATCTCCACAGAGGATACACCCAGAGAGGGGGGGTGGGGGGGGTATAGAGCGGGGAGGGGGGGTGGAGGATGGAAACGAAAAGATAGAGAAGAAAAAGAGGACAGAGGTTAAATTGAAGGGAGAGGGAGGGAGGGAGGGAGCAAGCGAGCGAGAGAAGGAGGGAGGAGGAGTTGGGGGAGTGACTTGGGCGAGGGAGGTAGACAAATCAAGGGAGGAGGTGAGGGAGAGAGAGAGAGAGAGAGAGAGAGAGAGAGGGGCGAATGGGGAAAGGAGTCGAGGGAGAGCAGGTTCAGAAAAGAAGCAGTAGAAGAAGAAGCAGGAGGAAGAGACAGGGCGAGCGAGTGAAAGAGAGAGAGGTGTGTGTGAATGTGTGTGTGTAAATGAATGGAAAGCATCTCCATTGTCTTCAGAACGGTAAGAAGAGCGACTGCTGCACAACACGTGTAGTAACATCTGTGTGTGTCTGTGTGTGTGTCTGTGTGCGTGTTAACTACAAGTTCACCTTGCCTGCAGCAGCTGCACCTGCACATCAGGTGTGTGAGTCTATACACTGCAGTGTGTGTTAACGGGTAGTAAGTGTGTGTGTGTGTGTGTGTCCTTGGGGTGAGAGCCCACTGTACTTGTGGGTTCCAGCCGCCTTGTGGGGACCCCACATTTAAAGCGACCCTGTGCAACATCCAGTCTCAGCCCTCTCTGGCGCCCCCTACAGGAGGGATGTGTACTTCACTGTCGTTAGCAGTTAATTAACAGTCGGAGCCTCACGTGGTTTATTGACGAGTGGACGTTAGAGGACCAGGTGGACGGAGCAGGTTTCTGGGATCTGCTCTGCTAACTGGTTTAATATCTAGATGAACTGGTGAGTGGACGACTTCACCTCCAGCTCAGCGTCAAACAGAAGAAGACAAACAAGCTAATGCTGTCCAATACGTCTGTCCTGAACCTTCAGCCTCTTCATCTCTCCACTGACACACTTCCTCTTCCTCTTCATCTCCGTCCTCTGCAGTTTCTTCTGTGTCTCATGACGTCCACACGGAGGATAAAGAGCTGGTTGTCTCTTGTCTAGCTGCTAGCTGCTAGCTGCTAGCTGCAAGCAGGTCTTCAAGCAGGTCGTAATGTTCCAGTTGGGTTCACCAGAATTACTCAGTGCAGGCCTCCAGGGGGCGCTGTGACAATGACAGACGTGTCAAGTTTGTGTAGCATTCAAATTAATTTAAAGCTGTTAAAAACCACATTGTGTTGCTTTTAATGGCTGATTGAGGATTAAGTGTTGGCTTCAGGGTCGGAATCAGGACGGGAATAAGAATTTAGTCATGTAAGGGTGGGTGTGTGTGTGTGTGAGTGTGTGAGTGTGTGTGTGTGTGAGTGTGTGTGTGTGTGTGTGTGATGCTCAGGTTTCCTCAGGTCCTCAGAAGTCGAGGAACTCTACTTTGCTCGCCCTTCGTGCTCGCAGCCTCTCTCTCCTCGACAGAATAAATTTGCAACTCGTTTATAATGAAATATGAATTCATGTTAAATACTGCAAACGCACGGCAGAGACGAAGGTGGAGCAGAGCTGGTAACAAACCAGTGAGACCAGTTCACTGCAGCAACTGGAGCATGAAGCAGCCTTTATCCCACACAAAGAGGTGGATGCTGTAAAGAACCTGCAGCTTTCAGCCGGTTCCTCAGTTCAACATCTGGTTGCTTTTTAGTGGCGTCTTGAAGATTTATATGTTTTACACATATTTATTTTGACATGAATCAGTTATGTTTTTATTTTTAAAATGATGATGTTCTGTGGTTGAAAGTATTTTTCTACCTGAACAGAAATTGTGTTAGATTTCTTTAAAATACCAGTTTTACTGTCGACATAGAGCGACACTGCTGTTTGCTCAGTTTGTGTTTTCGACTTCATTTATGATGAGCTTTGTCACATGATTTATATTTGTCTGTAGAATCCGAGCTGAGAGCAGCAAGTCCTCATGGGAGAAGAAGTTCTCAGGTTCCAAACACAGGAAGATCCACAGATACAGTCACAAGACCTGAGGAGAAATTAATACAGTCGTTCAAAATGAGCCTCCCTCTTCCTTCCTCTGTTTCATCTCGAGTCCAAAGATTCTTTTCTGTTTCATTCAAGTTTCCTCTCGGTTCATTTTGTGACAGAAGAACTGGAGTAAAGATTCATAACTTTGAAATGTTTGTTCAGACACCTGATCCCAAAAAATGTCCGTACGGAAGCTGAAGACAAATCATCGAAATGCTAAAATGCTTCTAGTTGTGTATTTTATTCTGTAGCTCAGAGTTGAGTTAAGTTGTTTTTCATTACTGTGAATTTTGAGGACAGAGGTTTAGTGGAGAAGAAGCAGGAGCCCAAAAATAATCTGGTCCCGACGGGCCCGGCGTGAAGCGAAGCGTTAAGAAACTCAAGTGCTCCAACGCTCAATTATTTAGCGAGCAAGCTACTTGGATGTTTGCTAGCTGCTGTCGCCATCAGGACGGCCGGGAGGAGGAGGAGCTTAGTGCGCTGGATTCTACTGATGTTTATCAGTTCATCCTTTCTCCCCCGAGAACGGGTCCTATTAGATCTGTCCAGACAGTCGCTCGACAGAAGGTTGAATATTATGAGACTAATACTCAACCGTACTACAGTACTACAGTGCTACAGTACTATAGTACTCCACAGTACTACAGTATTAAACAGTACCACAGGGTTAGGGTTTCACTGCAAACCAACAGAACCATGGTTCAGTTTGATCCAGACCCAGAACACCTCTTCTGGTCTGAAGAACCTTTCACACCTGAAAGTCGACACGTCCACTCGCTCACTGTGAAGCTTCCACACATTGTCCTGCTGTGTTCTCACATGGACTCACTCTGACAGACGTTTTACCAGGAGGCTGCATGAGAAGATCCAGTAAATGTCCAGAGACACCGACTCAGACATTTGTTCTCACAAACAGAACCAGCAGAAAATGTCAGGAACACATCGGGAATACGTCAGGACCACATCAGGAACATATCTAGACTTTGCTGCAGGTCTGAAAACAGCTCTACTGAGATTAAATTGTCTTCATCAAGTGTCTCCGCAACAGAGCTCTAACTATATTATTGAGGGATGCTGAGGATGTAGTCCTGTACACACACACACACACACACACACACACACACACACTCAGACCTGAACTATAAATGCAAACCCTGACGCTGCACAACTGTCTTCTGTCTTGGAGATGATTAGGGCGAAAGCCGGAGTCAGGCAGCGAGTGAGATTGAACCACAGCGACAGAAACAAACTGAATTTGAAGAATCTATGACATGAAAGTGCAGCGTGTCACATTTTAAACTCCGGTGTATCGTTGTCAGATAAAACGCTTCCTCGCCATAATGACGGAAGAAATGTCCGGGCTAATATTTCTCCTGATTCATCAGAAAACCACATTTCTCATCAACTGAGGGGAAATTTAACTCTGCTGGTTTCTCCTGAATCTGTAAGAAAATCAATCTGTGCAAAGAACGTCTGTGTTTGATGCCAGAGGGATTCTATGTCATTTAGTGGAAAGATTACAGGTTCAGGCGTCATAATTTTGTTTTTATCTTATTTCATCTCAGTTTAGATAAACGTCATATGTGAAGGTTGAATATGTTTACATGTATTGTTATTAAAGGTAAATTAATCAAATAAGTAGTGATAATAAATGATGAACACAACATCGGTTTGATAAGAACGACCTGAAATGACAGAAACCATCTTTCACAAACATTTATTTAACATCTACTTGGTCCAGGTCCCATCTGCTAACATGGAGGAGATAACAAAATGCAAAAACAAACAGGTTTTGAGGGAAGTGAAGACATAGACACAACAGCTTCAGACATGAGGATAAACAAGAAGACGTGTGATTGTAACTCGGACAGAGTTTGTTTGGGGAGGACCAGGGAGACGAAGAGGAGGAGGGAGAACGAGTGGAAGAAGAAGGAGAACAGGAGGAAGATAAAAGAGCAGCAAACGAGGGCGGGACGAGTCTCCTGTCGCCTCAAATCCTCTCAGGTTTACACCAAGGAGGTAATTACAGAGGAAGATGGAGAGAGGGAGAGGGAGGGGGAGAGGGAGAGGGAGAGAAAGAGAGAGAGAGAGAGAGGGATAGAGAGAGGGATAGAGAGAGAGAGAGAGAAAGAGAGAGAGAGAGAGGGGGAGAGAAAGTGAGAGAGAAAAAGTGAGTGGGAAGAAAAGAAAAAGATGGAGAGAGGGAAAGGATAAAAGTAATGGAGAGTGACGAGGTAACACACAAGTAGAGAGAAAGACAAGAAGTATGCGTGTGTGAGTCTGTGTGTGTGTGTGTCTGTGTGTGTATTTGTGTGTGCTTGTGTGTCTGTGTTCCTGCCTCAGCCTGACAGGAGGTGGTGCTCTTTCTTATCCATGGAACATGACTGAACCACTTTGTGTGTATCATGTTTTCTGTTCGTGTTGAGAGTGGAAATAATCTAAACACACACACACACACACACACACACACGCACACGCACACACACACACGCACACACACACTCGCCATTTGAAGGAGGATTTTGTTGAACAATGTGAAGTCAGATTGATCAGGATCAACACATTCAGCTCTGACTGTCGAGTGTTAGCGGGGGATTTGATGGATGAACTGCACATTTAACGAGAGGGTTCAAAGGTCAGAGGTCACCAGAGGTCTCTGTGGAGCTCCTTCTGGGAGATCTGGGTGTTTGTTCAGCACATTCAATGGTTTCCACTACATCCTTTGTTTTCATAGAAATCATATTCAGCCTCTTAACACACACACAATGATTTCCACAGATGAATAGGAAGTGTGTGAGCTGCTGCCTCAGGCTGCTTCACTCTCTAATCCACATCGTTTTCCTGTCGTTTCAATTACGTGACAAAGTCGCCTTAAACACAGAGACGGCTCCTCGGTGCAGGACCGGCATCATGGGAAAGGGCCGAGGGCCGAGGGTGGTGTTGATGGAGGAGATGATGGAGCGATGAGGTGAAGTCAGAGGTGTAGCCTCGTCAGGCAGCAGTTAAACCAGCTCCATGCTCTGT
This sequence comes from Platichthys flesus, assembly GCF_949316205.1. Classification (NCBI taxonomy): domain Eukaryota; kingdom Metazoa; phylum Chordata; class Actinopteri; order Pleuronectiformes; family Pleuronectidae; genus Platichthys; species Platichthys flesus. The sequence continues at coordinate 27,132,780 of NC_084951.1, read as the reverse complement.
GTGTGTTTGGCTTCAGGTCGATAATAACTTAATAACTTTAGAGTGTTTTGAACTGATCTCAGTTCAGCTTCACTCTTCAGCTGCAGCTGGTTGGGACAGTCTGTGACTCTCAGTCAGTTGTTCTCTCAGGAGATGGAACCCAATCAGCAGAATCACAGACGCTCAGGGAGAGACGAGGAAACTTTCTCTTGTTCACACTCACACAAACATCACACTCTTTTAAATCAAACGTTATGAAGTTTCTTAGTGTTGATTTAATGTCCTGAGTTTAGAGGAGAGGACCAATGACAGAGCCTTGTGGGACACATTTTCTTAAGGACACGTGAACTTTGAACCATTTGAACATTGCTTTGTTATTTCATGTTTCATTCTCCATATTTCACATCAGTGTGAAGCTGTTTTAACATTGAGAACTTCATGACTGTTGATTCAAGCTTGACTTCCTGAATGTGAGTCTGTGGTGAAGCAGGAGGCGGAGCACCGCTTAGAGCTGGGGGGGGGGGGGAACAGTCATTTTAACGCGCTCACTTGGATTTGAATGCATCATGGACCTTACAAACACTTTTCATACGAACATCTTCAGCCTTCAGGCGTCAACATGAAGTCGAGCTTATTGAATCATCTTCTACCTGATTCTGTCTCCAGGATGTTTCTGATTCAGTTAATGTTGGTTCCTGGGTTTTTATTGAAAAAGGCTATTAACTGTATTTGTTGTTTAAAACAATGTGAAATGTGTCTGCAGAGAATCTGTAGCTGCAGCAGAGTCGGTCAGAGAGCAGCTGGTGAACACAGCCGAGCGTTAGCAGCCTCGATGGTTACAGACGGTTCATCGAACATTCAGATGTGACATGAGAAGTAATAATCTGTGTTCTCCTGGTGGGTTTAAGTTTTCTTCTCCAGTGTCAAACTGCTTCCAGTATCTGTGGGTGGTTGCGTCTCCTCCGCTCGTTGTCGCTCTGATCTTCTCCTGCAGGGAGACGCAGCCCTGACGCCGCTTGGATCTCAAATCGTTTAGAGCCGAGGTCATGAGGCGGCCCCAGCTGCTGCACACACACACATGTTCAGTGTGTAAAGGTGTGTATGGGCCTGCAGTTGTGTGTATGTGTGGTACAAACTCACCTGACTGCTCAGGTGTGTGTCTGGGGTCCAGGTATGTTGTGGGGACATTAATGTGTTTACATAGTCACCTTATGGGGACAGGAAGAAGCTGAAGATGTGTTTGAAGGTTTAGTTTAACATTAAAAGTAAGTCCAAGGAAATTAATTTATGTTGATGTAATTTCATCTGACTTCATAGAGACAAGACTGTGTGTGTGTGTGTGTTTGTCTGTGTGTGTCTGTGTGTGTCTGTGTGTGGTGCAGTACGCTGCTGCAGTGCACCTCCAGCAGACTCTTACCTTTCTATCTGTTGTTGCTGCAGACTGTCCTCTGCAGAAAAGGGATAACGTTGTTTATTTAAATGTTCACAGTTGCGTTTTTCTCAGCAGCGCCCCCTTGTGGTTGTGTTAATAATGACCTTGGTTGATTGAGGAGTTCGAGCTCGGAGCCCCGATCACGTTCTGCTGGTGGAAGAGACACAGAGAGGACGACACAAAACAACACATCAAGATGAAATGTCTCCAGAGTCTGTTGTTGTTTTTTTCTTTGACCAAATAGCAGCAAATTCATGACACTCCCATCGGCCTCAGCTGGACCGTGTGTTGACTGCTAATTAGCAGTAGATAGCATGTTAGCATGCTAATTAACCCTGCTCAGCATCACTGAGATCCATCCATCCCTTCATTGTCTGATCGAGGCTGTGGTGGCCAGAGGCTGGGGAGGACGTCCAGACGCCACCACCTCCGCAGCTCCCCAGCTCCCCAGCTCCTCCTGCAGGAGCCCGAGGAGGAGCTGGGGAGGACATCCAGACGCCACCACCTCCCCAGCTCCCAAGCTCCTCCAGCTCCTCCTGCAGGAGCCCGAGGAGGAGCTGGGGAGGACGTCCAGACGCCACCACCTCCCCAGCTCCCAAGCTCCTCCAGCTCCTCCTGCAGGAGCCCGAGGAGGAGTTGGGGAGGACGTCCAGACGCCACCACCTCCCCAGCTCCTCCTGCAGGATCCTGAGGAGGAGCTAGGGAGAACATCCAGACACCGCCACCTCCCCTTGCAGGAGCTTGAGGAGGAGCTGGGGAGGACGACCAGAGGCCACCACCTCCCCAGCTCCTCCAGACGCTCCTGAGGAGTTCCCACATCAGAGGACGTGTGTGATCGCTCCTCTGGGTTCTGGTCCCCTGAGGAGCAACAGAATCACATCATCTGCAAAGATGAGCTGAGAACATGTTAATGGTTGTGAGGATTATATCACGTGGCCGAGAGCACACACTCAGAGCTGTGTGCGCGTGTGTGTGTGTGTGTGTGTGTGTGTGTGTGTGTGTGTGTGTGTTGCATTCCTCTCCATATGCTGCTGACTCCAGGCTCCTCCCACTCTGAGCTAAAATCAGTAACACACAGAGTGACAGCGTGAAACCTGCGTTGTCATAGCAACACCTCACTTGACTCTCCGCCCCTCCCCTCTTGTTACACGGCAACCGTCTCCAAGCAACAACCTCTTGCCACCCCCCCACCTCTCTCTCTCTCTCTCTCTCTCTCTCTCTCTTTCCAATGGCGCTAAAGTTGGCTATGAACGAGGGAATCCAACAGGGCCGATGGAGGGGATGAAAAAGAGGGGAGAGGGTGAAGAAGGGGGGGAGATAAAAAAGAGAGGATGGGAAACGGAGGGAGAAAATGCACAAGGAGGCAGTGGGAGAGGAGTGGAAATGAAAGGAAGCAGGAGAGGATAGGAAAGGGGAGAGAGAAAGGATTTAAAAAAGGGGGGAACAGACACGGAAGAAGAAATGGAAGGAAGCAAAGGAGAACAAGAAGAAAAGAGGGATGGAGGTCAAAATGAGGAAGACAAGAGGAGGAAGGAGGGAGGTAGAGAAAGAATGAACGTTTGCAGGAAATGTGACGGGATGGAGAAAAAGAGAGAATGTGATGGAACGATAGATGGAGTAGGAAACAGAAACAATAATAAAGAAATAAAACACAATGGAGCAACAAAGAGGGAGATGAACAGATGAGCGGAGTGAGAGGAAACGATGGAGGGGAAATGGAGGAAGAGAGAGATGAATAAATAATGGATGTGGATAAAGTGAGGGATAAATAAAAAGGAGAGGAAGCTGTTGTTTACATTATTCATCACTTTTTCTTTCTTTCTATTCTCTCCCTCTTTCTCATCTTCTCCCATCTTCCATGTCTCTGTTCATCTTACTTTCTTCCTCTTCCTCTACTCTTCCCTTTTCCCCTCCCACTGTTACGTCACTTATATATATATATATATATATACCATATAAACTCTGCTGAGGAAAGATCAGTGTTGTTGTTTACATCTCATCCACACCGGCGTCGCTCCTCATCACCAGAAGATGAGATGTTTGTGTTCTTCCAGTTTCACGTCACGTGTTAGAAACCTCATCAACTCGTCCACTCGCTCACTGGGAAGCTTCAGGACATTGTCCTGCTGGTTCCTCACATGGACTCACTCTGACATGTCCTACCAGGAGGCTGCAGGAGAAGATCCAGAACATGTCCAGAGACACTGACTCAGACATTAGTTACCACATCCAGAACCTCCAAAATCTGTCAAGAGGATCATGTCAGGAACATGTAAGGAACATGTGAGGAACACGTCAGGAACATGTGGGGAACACGTCAGGAACATGTCAGTACTTCAGTTCAGGTCTGAAAACAGCTTGTTACACTTTCTAGAAAATTTTACTGATTTCCCAGAAATGAATTGATGGATCATGAAGATCTTTCGAGGCTGATATCTTTGAGAGTGTCATGTGGAGCAGCCTCATTCAATCTGAGAGGGTTTGGTCTTCGAGGAGATTTGAGTTCTGCTCACTGACCCTAACCCTAATATTTTTCTAAGAGAAATAAATTAAATAATCACATTCATATCATAAATGTTGGTAAATAGTCAACAAGGAAAATCTTTGGTTGTGGGAGGATCGGCTGAACGTGTTTCTGTTTGTGAGCAGATTGACCCTTTGACCTTGAATAACCCTGAAGATTCCCTCCATTACATCACAGTTCCTCTATCTGTCTGATTGGATGAATGGTTGGATGGGAGCAGACTGATGGAGACAGAAGGAGGGGGTTGGACGGAATGAATGGAGAGACTAAGAAGAGAGAGATTAAAGAGTTGGAGGAGGAAGAGGAGGAGGAGGAGGACGGCAGCTTATAAGAAGAAATTATGAATTATAGAAGTTGGTCCCCGAGGCCGGAGGGAGGAGAGGGGGGGGGGGGGGTGGATGACAGAGAGAGAAAGAGAGAAAGATGTGTGGGTCAATATATTATAATAAATTGTGTCATTGAGCAGAAAATAAAATTATGAAATTCCCCTTTCAGCTCTCGTTGCCGTGGAGACGGAGGGGAGACTCTTTCATGTCTCCTGCTTTGTTGCCCACGGTAACTGTCCTGAGATTGAATGATGGATAGAGAGAGAGAGAGAGAGAGAGAGGGAGAGAGAGAGAGAGGGAGAGAGGGAGAGAGGGAGGGAGGGAGGGAGAGGGAGAGGGAGAGGGAGAGGGAGAGAGAGAGAGAGAGAGAGGGAGAGAGGGAGAGAGGGAGGGAGGGAGGGAGAGGGAGAGGGAGAGAGAGAGAGAGGGGGAGAGAGAGAGAAGGTGAGGACCAGTGCTGTTGCTCTACTACACCCTGTCTCCTCCAGGTTAGCAGACGGGACATGGACCAAACTCAAACCAAAAGTTAAACCAAACCAAAAGTTAAATAAACGTTTGTAAAGAAGTTTCTGTGATTCCAGGTCAGTCTTATCTCTTTGATGTTTGTTCAACCTGTTCTGATCAGTGTTGTTTTATTTGATGATATAAAAACAGGCTGAGGCGTCATGAGTGACAGCTCAGGCCGACTCCTGATTGGTCGAGAGGTTGTATCGGTTGGACTTTAATACCACGGCTACACGATCACCACAGACTCCAAATAAAGTCGATCCAATCAGAATCTCATGGTTTAGAAAGAGTCACAGTGATTGGACGGCAGCAAACAGGACAGAACTCCTCACGCTGCTTCCTGTGATCACCTGGAGTCAATCAGTGACCTGTCCTCTGTGACCTGTCCTCAGTGACCTGTCCTCAGTGGTTCTGTCCTCTGTGACCTGTCCTCTGTGACCTGTCCTCAGTGACCTGTCCTCTGTGACCTGTCCTCTGTGACCTGTCCTCAGTGACCTGTCCTCTGTGACCTGTCCTCAGTGGTTCTGTCCTCTGTGACCTGTCCTCTGTGACCTGTCCTCTGTGGTTCTGTCCTCTGTGACCTGTCCTCTGTGACCTGTCCTCAGTGGTTCTGTCCTCTGTGACCTGTCCTCTGTGGTTCTGTCCTCTGTGACCTGTCCTCAGTGGTTCTGTCCTCTGTGACCTGTCCTCTGTGGTTCTGTCCTCAGTGACCTGTCCTCTGTGACCTGTCCTCTGTGGTGCTGTCCTCTGTGGTGCTGTCCTTAGTGACCTGTCCTCTGTGACCTGTCCTCAGTGGTTCTGTCCTCTGTGACCTGTCCTCTGTGACCTGTCCTCTGTGACCTGTCCTCAGTGGTTCTGTCCTCTGTGACCTGTCCTCTGTGACCTGTCCTCAGTGACCTGTCCTCTGTGACCTGTCCTCTGTGACCTGTCCTCAGTGACCTGTCCTCTGTGACCTGTCCTCAGTGGTTCTGTCCTCTGTGACCTGTCCTCTGTGACCTGTCCTCTGTGGTTCTGTCCTCTGTGACCTGTCCTCTGTGACCTGTCCTCAGTGGTTCTGTCCTCTGTGACCTGTCCTCTGTGGTTCTGTCCTCTGTGACCTGTCCTCAGTGGTTCTGTCCTCTGTGACCTGTCCTCTGTGGTTCTGTCCTCAGTGACCTGTCCTCTGTGACCTGTCCTCTGTGGTGCTGTCCTCTGTGGTGCTGTCCTTAGTGACCTGTCCTCTGTGACCTGTCCTCAGTGGTTCTGTCCTCTGTGACCTGTCCTCTGTGACCTGTCCTCTGTGACCTGTCCTCAGTGGTTCTGTCCTCTGTGACCTGTCCTCAGTGGTTCTGTCCTTAGTGACCTGTCCTCAGTGACCTGTCCTCTGTGACCTGTCCTCAGTGGTTCTGTCCTCTGTGACCTGTCCTCAGTGGTTCTGAGACGTTTTGATTTCAGCTCGTCACTCTCAAGTCTGGTGATCAAAGGTCAAAGGTCACAGTGACCTCACAACATTATGATGATTAATGAGTTCATATGTTTATTAGGAGGAAATACACTTTATCACAGAGGAGGGGATTCCATGGTTTCATCATAAGAACTGAAACATAGAGAGGAGAAGAGGTGATGAGACTTCTCTCTCTCTCCTGCCTCAGTCTCTCTCCCCCTCAGTTTATCTCCTCCCTCTCACTTACCCTCTCTCTCCTCCCTCTCAATTTCTCTCCCTCTCAGTCTCTCCCACTGTCTCTCTCTCTCTCTCCCTCTCTCTCCTCCCTCTCAGTCTCTCTCCCTCTCTCCTCCCTCTCTCTCCTCCGTCTCTCCTCCCTCTCTCCCTCTCTCTTTCTCCTCCCTCTCAGTCTCTCTCCCTCGGTCTCTCTCCTTCCTCTCTCCTCCCTCTCTCTCATCCCTCTCAATATATCTCTCTCTCCTCCCTCTCAGTCTCTCTCCCTCTCTCTCTCTCTCTCTCTCTCTCCCTCCTCCCTCTCTCTCATCCCTCTCAATATATCTCTCTCCTCCCTCTCAGTCTCTCTCCCTCTCTCCTCCCTCTCTCTCCCTCTCTCTCTCTCTCCCTCCTCCCTCTCAGTCTCTCTCTCTCTCTCTCTCTCTCCTCCCTCCCTCTCTCTCTCTCTCCCTCTCTCTCTCTCCTCTCGGTTCTGGTTGCAGTGTCGTTCCGCGGCAGCAGCAACAATGTGGTGCATCAACTGCGCCTCGGACAAAACGCCCGCGATCCTTCACAACAAGCTGCTGTACTGGTAAGAAAACACCGGACAGTGTCCGGAGGACGCGCCGCGTCGCTGCTCGTCTGCCGCGTGCGTTCTGGAGCTGATGCTTTACCGTTAGTGCGACACGATGCGCGCGCTGCTCCGGGACGTCAGGGTGGAAAGAAGAGACGCAGCGCGTGCCCGTGGTTGTTGTGTTGTTTGGGTTGTTGTGTTGTTGTGTCAGTGGGGGTGGCTGTGATGTTCATGGGCGCAGAGGGGGCGATATGGTCTGTTTACCTGTCCTATCCGCGCGCACATGCACGATTCTGCATGTGCACTTACCTTCAGCCACCCTCTACCCGCCCCCCCCCCACACACACCTGCTGATGCAGCTCAAACCTTCTGACCTTAACTTTGATCTTTAAGTCATTAAGATTCAAATGAAGATTTCAGATTGTTTTTAATGACTAATGTTTGAAGCTGGCTCACACCTGCAGTGCTGATGAAGTGAGATGATATAAGCAGCTGTTAGAGCCGAGTCATCATTCTGTGCGTGTGCGTGTGCGTGGGTTCATGTTGATCATCAGTGTTATGACTGGAAAACGTCTCTCTCCTCATTCGGTCCATCGCTGCAGCTCCTCTTTTCAGCCTCTGTCTCAAACACTGGGTTTTAGCGCATGCGTCTTGTCCCCCTCTGATTGGTCAGCTGGATCACTCTGTTGTGATTAGACAGGTAGAGGAAATTAAGTTTTACCTGTCTTTGTTTGGGGGTGTGTCCAACATGCTGCCTGGCGTCAGTTTGCATTATTCAGAGGAGGAGGTGTTTCCGTGTTTTCTGTAGGAGGAGCTTCTGTCACACAGACAGAACCTTCACATGACCTAAAAACCTCATATGTCTTAAACGTGATGAGGAAATGTTATTAGGTTGCGTATTAGACAAGTTTCATGTGTGTTGATAGTGCAGGTTCAGTGTGTGGGCGGCGGCATGGTGGTTGTTTCTGTACGTCAGACCTGGGCCAGACTTAGAACATCAGATCGTAGGGTTCTATGTTCTAAGGTTCTGTTCAGACTCTTGGTTCGTATTAATAAAGAATCTCAGTGTGACTCCAAACACAACCTGAACCACACACGTCTCATTTTAACATTTTGTTTCAAGCAGCTTTCAGACACTGAACTCAAGATAAACTTGTATGTTCCAACATAAATGTCTGAGTCAGTTCCTCCAGACATTCTCCGGTGAGATGTGACTGGAGAATCTCCTGCTGCGTTGTTCATGTGTCAAAGAGAAACTCCTGAGAAAGTCCAGACCCCATTGTGTGGACATTCTCAGGAGTTTGTGTCTGAAAACAGCTTCTCATGCACATGGTCCCTGGTTAAATCCCAGAGTTCTCAGTTTAAGGTCATCTCCATTCTCCCACTTGGGGAAAACTCAAATCAGTCGACTGAAACATACCTTAAGTAAAAGTGAATCCAATGCAGAAGTGTCTGAAACCTGTCTTCTGTGTTCTGAACAGCAGGGGGCGACACCTCTGGTAGTTTCTATAGAAAGTGACTTCTCACTTTATAACGTCAGTAAACATTCAGGAGTTTCTGTCTCAGTCTCTAGTTTCAAGTCTTCTTCAAACAGCTGATGTTCATCAAGTGAATTATGATCATTTAGAGTCAAACAGACCATAAAGCACCGGATGTGTTGGGGGGGGGGATACCACAGTGTGATTGACAGCTAGTACCGTCCAATGGGTGCCGGTGGCAGGTGAAGGTGGGCGTGTCCTTGAGCTATCGAAACATCAACACCAGCCTGTAAATTCATGATCTGCTGTACAATGACATAATCTCCTTCTGTCTGTCTCTATGTCCCTCGCCCTCTCTCTCTCTCTCTCTCTCTCTCTCTCTCGCGTGGCGTTCAGGGTCGTGAGGTTAATCCTCCTCAGTAACGAGTCGTCTGGCAGAGCGGCTGTGAGGCCGAGCACTTCCTGTTCGGAGCCCTCGGACCTCACAGCCGCTCTGAGATCCCGTTGACCAGCAGACGGACGAGGCACGCAGCCGCCGGACGTCCAACAGAGAGCTATTGGATCACAGTTAGGGTCATGTGACTGTCATGTGACCGTCAGAGAGCGTGACCTCACATATAAGCTCTTTTTAGTTTGAGTGGAACAAAACCAAATCATTTCTTCAATAAACGTCCATGTTTCATCTGACCTGTTAGTTCTGGTTTCACGTTGTGATTTAGGGACTAAAGAATTCTGTCGAGCTTTCTGTCAACTACACCTAGGTGGGCGGAGTCTCTGTACTTGACTCCGATTGGCTTGTAGACGGTGTCTGACGTGGGCGTGTTGCCAGGTGGTTCTGGACCCGAGGAACCTTTCACACCTCATATTTCTAAAGTGGAACAGATTCATATCTATACCAGCTTGTGGTCAGAATCTTTTCAGCACAAACTCCTGACGCTGATCATGAAACTGTGATTATGGCAAAGAAATGAAAATCAAACTAATAACACCGGAGACTGTGGAATGGATTCCTGATATAAACCTGGTTCCTCCTCATTTTGTGTTTTTCAGCTTTTATCGTCTTTTCCTTTTCTTCTCACCATGGCAACCATCCCTCGGCACAGCAACAGTCCAAACAGCTGTTGGAGACGGTTGCTATGCACATCGCTAAGAGGCGTGTGTTGTTACCGTCGGTTACAGATCAGATGAACCTGAAAACTTAATTTCACTCGTCGATAGAAACATGTGACCTGTCAGCTGACGTGTCCTCTGGTTTCCATGAGGCGACTTTTATCTGTGTTCACTCACTGATATTTAAAAACTGATCCATATTCAATAAGAAGATTTACATCTGATCAAATGAATCACACCACAAGGCTCCAGCCTCAATCCGTCAATATCAATAAAGTTATTCCTGTTGGTTGAAACACTTCACTGACCTGTTGTTCAGTCTGAATCTTGTGTTTCCCAGATGTTCATTGGTTAATTCCAGATGTTTCTGTGAGGACAGATGTGCAGTGATCTGTGACCCTGCACTGTTCTGTCCCTCCAGGCCACCATAGTGTCCAGAGCAGATTTGAACAGATGTTGGTGAAGTATCCGTGATGAGCAGTAGTTTCATGTCTGAACCCAGAGGAGCTGTTTTCATCCGGGGGGGGGGGGGGGGGGGGGGTGCAGGTGGGATTCCGACCCCCGGCCTCAGCGGCGTGCTGCTTCATTAGCTCTCTGCTCCACCAGTGGGAGAGTTGAAGGAGCTGAGTCATGCTGCTGGAGGAGTTGACTCAGCTCCTTTGTTCCTCAATCCCAGTGGAGCGAGGCTGTTGCCTGGAAACGTGTGAGCGGATTCTGACCCGACTCTTCGCTCCGGCTTCCGGGGACATCGAGAGCTTCAGGGTCTGTGGTGAGGCCGAGGGGGACGACCCAGAGGGGGACGACCCCGAGACACCGAGGGGGACGACCCAGAGCGGGACGACCCCAAGACCCGTTGTTATACGTTGTTCTTAGGCAGCGTAGGACGGGCTGTTAGGGATGAAGCTAGCTTTACTGACGCGGCTGGAGGAAAGGTCACAGGGTCATTTAAATATGAGTGATTCATCCTCTGGGGAGCAGGAGCGAGATCTGGACGTCTCATGTTCTCTTCATTAGATTCTCTGGTTTCTTATGTGATCAGCTGAAGACGTTTGTCTCCACGAGGTCGATGAAAACCTTGATGTTCATCCTCTGGGGAGCATGACCTCACCTGTAATCATATCCACCGTCTCCTCCTCAGATATCTGCACAGACGTAATGACACACGGCTTCTCTCTCTTTAACGTCAGGTCACAACTGATGTGTGAGGTCTGCTCTGATACACACTGAAGATGCAGGACTGACACACAGACACACAACCACTCATTCACACCTGCTCTCAATTCACAGTGAATTGACAATACAAGCATATTTTTTATAAAAATTGCAAACGCAAATATTTGTTTGCATCGTTTACTCTGAAAATACAAGTTTTCATATCAGCAAACATAAACACAGATATTGATCATATCAGTAATTGTATTGACGACCGCTCAATCGATCGGGTTCTAATATTATTAAAGAGTCTGAAGACGATTCTCTCCTCATCCTTCACCGAGCTTCTGTTTCCTCACTGAGGCATGATGCAGCAAAATGCTAACTACCCTGCGCTAAACTGTGTGTGTCTGTGTGTGTGTGTGTGTGTGTGTGTGTGTGTGTGTGTGTGTGTGTGTGTGTGTGTGTGTGTGTGAAGGAAGTGGGTGGATGATCAGGGCTTATTATGTCTCCTCAGCTCAGATCCTTTACACTCACCGAGTAGCTTTACTGCAGCGGGAGGAGAAACAGGCTGCACTGCTCCAACTGTGGCTTGTAATGTGTGCGTGTGTGTTTGTGTGTGTGTGTGTGTGTGTGTGTGTGTGTGTGTGTGTGTATAGAGAGAGATTAATCAGTGTTTTCTGTTCTGCAGTATTTTTGTGGACTTCAAACACCCCCAGAAGAACAGACCAACCAGAAAGAGCTCAGATATGTGTGTGTGTGTGTGTGTGTTTGTGTGTGTGTGTGTGTGTGTGTGTGTGTGTGTGTGTGTGTGTGTGTGTGAGTGTGTGTGTGTGTAGGTTGGTGTGTGTTGTGTATTTAATTGTGTTGAGAGGAAAATCAGGGGCAGAGCAGAAACAGTGAGACTCGCAGGTCTTGGAATTAAAACCCTCCACATGCAGGTGAAACTGAGCCGAGGAGCTTGATCCTTGTTTCAGGATCGAGGATGATTCTGAGTCCAGACACTGATCTGAGTCCAGACACTGATCTGAGACCAGACACTGATCTGAGACCAGACACTGATCTGAGACCAGACACTGATCTGAGACCCGTCACACAAACACATCACTGACGCTCCGGTGCTGCGTCTCGGGTTTGAACCCTACAGATATTAAACCTCAGCAGATTGGATGAGAGTTGGTTTGAGCAGCAGCAGAAGAACTCCTGGAACATGAAGTCGTGTTGTGTCAGATTCAGGTAATCGTCATGTGACCTACTTTTGGGTTTAGAACCAGCGTCATTCGGACGAACCTTCAAACACGAAACGTTTCCAAAACCCGACCAGGAAGAAGAACTGGTGAATGTCAGACTCAGGAATGAAAGAATGAACTGAGGTTATGGTTGACTGAGGACAATGATCATTCACACCTTGTTTAGACCTTCAGACTTCTAATCTACATCAGGTATGAAAGGTTCCTCAGGCCAACGTCCTGCTTCAAGGAAGGCTGGATATCTGCTCCTTTGGTCGGACAACATTCTTCAGCAACATAATCTGGATGAAGGAACCGAACCAGTCACCGCGTCACGTGACACAGAAAACCAGTAGCTGGAATTTATCAGAAAATGATTTCAGATGTCGTCATGGAGCTGAAGATTTTCCTCAGAGCTTCAGACTGAGACTCGTCACCGTTAAAACACAAGCTTCACTTTCTCACCTGAAACATCACAGCTCGGAAATAGAGTTGAGAATCACACGAGCTGATCATGAGGTCTGACGCTTAATGGTAATGCATGTGATGGAGTGTGTGTGTGTGTGTGTGTGTGTGTGGTAATTTCCCTCTGTTATCTCGTGTGTAGTTCTTTTGTGCTCGTGTCAGAAAGTTTTTTTCAATGAAATCATCTATTTGACACAAAACGTTCACAGATAGTTTTGCTCCTTTTCTCTTTGAGTTGAGTCTTTGACAAAGTTCCGATCACGATGAATCTCCACAGGTTTTGTAACGACGTCTGATTCTAGCCTGTTTCCTCTGAACGCTGGAGATGAGCTTCAAGGTTCCTTCTCTCTGGTGAGGTGGGTGTGTCAGAGGTGTCGTCCAATCAGCAGTGACCATCTACAGACGCCACAGCTGCTGTTACACATCAACTCAAGATTCTATAAGACGTGTTTGTCATCAGTATTTGATCATCTGTTGATAACCGCTTCATATGTCTGTAGCAGTTTCTTGTTTCTGGCTCAATGTGATCTGATCTGATTCAGGAAGTGAGAAGCAGCGAGGAGGAGATTTACTTTTCCTTTGTCCTTCTTCTTCTCTATCTCCTTCCTCCACTTCCCAGCAGCCACTTCCCTCCTCCTCCTCCTCCTCCTCCTCCTTCGTCCTTGTGCTTCTCGTCACCAGCCGTCCTCCACATTCCTCCAGACACATCTCTTCTTCTTCTTTATCCTCTTGCTTTCTTTTGGTCCCTATTTTCATTCCACATCTTTTCTCCTCCTCTTTTTTTAACCTCCTGCCATCCTCCTTCTTTTATCCTCATCCTCGTCATTATCTAGTTTTTAACCTTTAGATAATATTCAATTTGGTTTTCTATTCTCCGTCCTCCAGTCGTCTCTCTGTCCTTCTTCTTTACGTCCCCTTCATCTCTTCATCCATGTTTAACCTCACTCACGAGCCACTTCCTCCTCCTCTCCTTCCCTACCTTGTCCTCCCTCTTTTCTACCTCCCGTCCTCCTCTTGTTTCCTGTGGTGCCTTTGAGTCTTCACCCACGTCCTTCGTCACCTCCTCCTCCTCCCCACCTGTCCTTTTCCTGTCTGTGGCCGACACGCTTCGCCACCGCAGACAGGCCCGTGTGTTGAGGCTCAGCTGTCTGTGGCCGGTGACCTGCGGTGACTTTGCTGGGCGGCCGCGCTGCCGCTTGTGTTTTGGCGACGGTGCAGCCGACATGAGAGGATGTTTATTTTTAGCATCGCAAAGGATCAGTCGACAAACGACCGAGAGCACAAACACCACTGAGGGTTTTTTAAATATCACGAAGCACAAAGACATGAGAAGCTGTCACCCTGTAGCGTTCCTGCTTTTTATGAAGCATCTGTCCTAGATAACACTGAAACAACACACACTGAAACAACACACACACTGAAACAACACACACATTAAAATCTGATCAGCACGAGAACTCAAATAGAAAATCTATTTCTAATACCACATGTAGGATCTACCTGCACTATAAGGATGTGGGTGGACTGGCGACATTGAAAAGCCCTCTCAGAAGGATTCTTTATAATGACCTGCACCATCAGGTCTCACACACTGAGCTGAAAACTCAACACTGTCAAACATTAACGTGTCCGATGGAAACAAAGCATAGACACGTGGGGGGGTGCACAACGGAGGAAAGCTGATTGTGTCACTTTGTCCCTGAAACGATATCTTCTGCTCGTTCTCCCTGATCTCAGACCTGTGCAGTTGGTTTTATCTCCTGTCTCTTTAAGAACCCCTCCTCCTCAAGGAGCTCTGATTGGTCCGCTGGCCCCCTCTGCTGTGATTGGTCAACTGCTTTACGTGGTTTGGTAAGGGGGCGTTTCAGACTAGCTGCTTGTCGTGGATCATGATCTTTGATAGTGACTGTGTACGGTATAGTGTTTGAGGGAGAAGGACTGAGGTGATGGAGACAGAGACCAGGACAGATTGTATCAGGTCAGCTCGTCTGACATCAGGTGAGAGAAGAGGAAGCTTTCAGTCCTGTGCTCCTTCAGCAGGTGAACGATGTCCTGACGTGTTGCTCCTTCCTCCACTCCACTGTGTTTCTGAAGATGTTCATTAACCTGAACACAAACATTCTGATCTCAGACTCAGTCCGGACCTCGTTAGCGTCTTCCCACGTGAAGCAACAAGTCTCCTCCGGGAGAAACACTGATACAAAAATACGATAAATTAACCTGTTGAATCGTTAATCACTAACATGGAGATAGGTTCACGTCCCTTTGTCGACTCCTGAGTAAAGAATCTGGGTTTCTCGTAGCAGCCGGTGGTTTGATTCCTCAGTGTTGACGTGGTCCAGGTTCCACCCTCTCAGTGGTTGGAGAGAGCTGTGGTTTTAATGTGAACGTCTGTCCCCCCCCGACCGACGGCAGCCCTGACCTCTGACCCCTCGTCCTCCTCAGTGGCGATGAAGGAGGTGAAGCTGGAGGGTTTCCCCTCGTCGGTCTCCCTCTGCGCTCAGCGAGGAGTCACTCTGCAGTAAACTGCTCCGGTGGGTGTGGAGCGGTGGTGCAGCGGGCGGCCGCTCATCACGCTGCACTCGTTCGATGCCAGCGATCACGTCCCGTCAGGCGCTGCGTTCTGGTTTGAAGAGCTGGTGATCACAACAGGTCGAGAGACGTGAAGAACTAACTGAGTGAGAGAGGATGAAGGTTCAGCTGAACACCGAGACCCGCCCACGTCTAAACCTCCAGTGCTCACTTTAATAAAACAGCAAAATAAATCAAAGATATCAAATATGAATCAAGTTCAAACTGACGCACTGTCCTGACACACCCTGAACGACACCACTAGAGGGCAGCAAAAACAAGATTCTTACAAAACTGAACATACGATTAATGTTCAGTTTGAAGATCAGAAGTCAAATGAAGTCACATTTATGACGACTTCAGGATGAATCAATAAATCTGTTTGTTTTTAACACTATTTTTCATGGCTACACTTTAACTCAATGATTCATAGACGTGTGAAGACAACTTATACCTGCACCTTTATTTAAGTCTGTAAGTGATGAATGTGGACAGACATGTAAACGGATGAGCTGGTGGAGAAGTGTCCATGAGGCTGTGATTGTGGTTTTAATTATCACGAATATAAAAAGCTGTTGGAGTCGTTAAGTGACGGTGATTTACTGATGTTCTTATTTCTGATGTCCAGAGGTTTTCATTAGTTGTATTAAGGAATTGGCGAGTGGAGTCGATCTGTGAGCACTGAGCTGCTGATGGATGCTGTGAACATGGTGAAGACTTGGCTGAGTGTAGTTTGTGTTTTAATCGTTCTTAAGTCTCTGCGTCGCTCTCACTGTGGATCTGACCTCAGGGGAAAAACACCTCTCACGTCATCCTCACATCTTCCTTTCTTCTTCCTTCATGCACTAAATGGCAACTCTGGTTTTTATTTCCCAAAATGAAAGTGTCAAATAAAACCAGTCGATGAGTCTTGTGCTGAGTCTGATTCTGGAAACCAGAGCATTAAACCAGAGCATTAACGCTGCTGCTCTGCAGAAAATCCACGACATTCTGAGGACGAGGCAGCAGCTTCACGTCAGCGTCCAGCTCAGCTCCTGTCGTCTCCGACTGCAGACCTGATGCATCAACATCTCTGTGAATAGCAGGATCTTCTGGATTGTGCTGGACTCTTTGCAGACACACACACACACACACACAGACACACACACACACACACTCACCTTGGCAGGCATGATTCCTCACGTTTCAGCCGCTGCTCAAACTCCTGAAATAGACTCGAAGCTGCTTCGCTGCACAAACGCTCCTCGGGGCCGTCGTTAAGATTAATGATGTTGGAAATAATAGTGTTATGATATTGATTTTTAAAAAATCTTTTACCAGCCCCTCCTGAATGAGTGGACGTAAAGGAGATCGATGTCATGGGAGAAGACAAGATGAACTCTGTGGATCCCTGAAGGGAAATTAAATCCTTGTAGCAGATGGAGGAACACGACTGGACAGGAGAGGAGCTCAGCGGAGGAAATAATGGACTAATATCAAGATAAAGTAGTTACAGTGTTAGATGATTAGATGAAGAAGATGTCGTGCCTGAGAAATTATTAATATTGAGCTCAGCTCTTCAGTGAAATCCTCCACCTTGTGTCCGGCTACATCATGTTTCCACTGGAGCTGGTTTGTCAGGTCCCATCATGCTGGGATGGAAAGCCTCTTCACCTTCAAATGTATTTAACACAGTCGATATGATCCGGTCGACTGAGCTGCAGACACATGACAAGGGTTCAAGTGTTCGACGTGACCAATCACAGGAGGGGAGCATCAGCCACTGGCTCCGCCTTCAGAGTCAGAAGTCATTTTAATTATTGGGTTGTGCAGCTTCTTTTAGCACATTTCACACAAGGCGCTGCAGACTCAGCATTTTCACGTTGCTCTCAGTTTAGAATCAGTTTCCAGCTCCGGGTGTCCGATGGTGGAACAAGTGGGAGTCGAACCTGTGACCCCTGACCCTAATTCTCACAGTAACTCACATTATTAAGCTCTTTACAATATAACACCTTACTGTCACTCTGATTATCCTGCCCACAAACATCTATCCCTTTAATAAACCATTGTTTGATTGTCTATTTGAAATGAAATGAAAAGTTAAAGCTTATAGACTGATTATTAAGAAGGAACTACACTTCCCATAAACCATTGTGAATGATCCTGTCCAATGACTTCCAGCAGCCCACAAACACTGCTGTAGTAAATAGTTCCATGGTAACAGCGAGCTCCACCCCCCAGAGACGTCGCTATCACACCTGAGGATTGTGGGTAGTGTAGTTCTTCTCTTGAGGGTTCCATCATGGCTGATAATCAGAACCTTGACTCAGGACATGATGTATATGTGTTCTCTGGCCTCAGTGAAAGTCTCTGAATTCACTTGATGAGTTGATGAGTTGATGAGTTGATGAGTTGATGAGTTGATGAGTTGATGAGTTGGTGAGTTGATGAGTTGATGAGTTGATGAGTTGATGAGTTGATGAGTTGATGAGTTGACTCAATGAAAATGGATTTTATAAATTCAGAGTTTGGTTTTATCTTTACAGTAAACAGAGCCGTGGATCTCTAAGCGCTCCTCATTAAACCAGTAGGCGGTTTGGTTTGTTTTCCCCCCCGACATCATGAAATGTTAATGCTTTGTTTGCTCGCAGTGGACCTGCAGAGGAGAAGATAACGTGAGGATGAAACACGGGGATTCAAACGGGAGTGGAGGCTTCTCATGACGTGTTTTAAGACAATCGCTCTTTTGTCACTTTCAAGGATTTGATCTTAACAAAGTTAAATTAACGACCAATTTAAACGTGCTGGTTTCCTTAGTCCACTTTCACACCTTATTGGGTTCAGACCTTCAGACTTATCCCCCCCCCCCCTACAAACCAATCAGAGTCGAGTATAGGTAGACTCCTCCCACGTAGGTGAGGACGAGAGGACGTACTTATGTCAGATAAAACTACAATGTGAAACCAAAAGAAACACATGAAGCTTCAGACTCTCAGATCAAGAATGTTCTTAAAGCTTAAACCTTAAATTGGACTAATTAGAATTTACGGAAAAAATCGATGAAGTGAAAACTCTGAATCCGACGTCGGGCCTCGCAGAGACGATCCCTCTACTTTCAGATCCATCACAGAAAGAAGAGTTGATCTTTGGGCTCAGTCGATTTAAGCCTTTTGACTTTGATTCTTCCTTCAGACGACACTCGGGGAAGCAGCTTCCTTCAGACGACACTCGGGGAAGCAGCTTCCTTCAGACGACACTCGGGGAAGCAGCTTCCATCAGACGACACTCGGGGAAACAGCTTCCTTCAGACGACACTCGGGGAAGCAGCTTCCTTCAGACGACACTCGGGGAAGCAGCTTCCTTCAGCTCTGTGACGTTCACACCTGCAGATACAAACTGATCCACGTGATTAAAGCAGCAAAGTGAAGCAGGGATGTAAAACTCACACACGTCTCATGTGGTTAAACTCTCAGATCAGCTGCTGGAACTTATATATCGATCATTATTCGTGTCTTAAAGAGACCAGGGGCTGATCCGGCTTGTGGGGGGGCCCCGTCAGGTAACATCTCTTCTTCTGCTTCTTCTTCACTTAACATGACAACCACACCAACAAACAGTCCAGTACACAGAGCAGAGAAGATGAGCACAAAGTCTTAATTCATTGATTCACTTTTCAAATCTGAACATCACTTTGATTTAATGTCCTGGAATGGGGGGGCCGTTCAGGAGACTTCTAAAACTTCCCAGTGGCCAAGTCGCCCCTGATCACATCAACCACGTGTTTGGTTTTCACCTGCGTCAGCGTTTCTCCTCCTGTCGCCTTCTTCCTCCACATTATGATGCAACCCTCTCTCTGTCATGTCTCATCCGACCAATCACAGCCATCTGTCCCACCTCATTAACCCACCGCCAGACAGCGATGAGAGCAGATCTGATACGTGGCCAATCAGATTCTTCCTCTCGACTTGTTCCCTCTGTGCAAAACAAAGGGAGAGACGTGAACTTCCAGCTTTGTGATTGGCTCAGATTAGCAGCTGCCCAGCTCGATTTGACCAATCACAGCTGATGAGAAGCGAACCGGTTGGAAGGTAGAAGAAAAGATGAACGAGGAACTTGCTGGAGGCAGATTCAGAACTGGATCCTCCGCTCGGTGTCCGGAGGAGTTTGTCTCTGCAGCTCAGGTGGAAACATGGACGAGAAACAGACTGAATCCAGCATCAGCTGATGTGTCCGGGGCCAAAGTCAGTCAGGACCAATCAAATCACATCTCTACCTCCCTCTCAAACTGTGCTCTGTGCCTCTGGCGCTCTGACAATTTACTGATGGAGGGAGCAGATTGGAACAGGCTGTGAGAGACGAGCCGGGAAACCACCAGAGAATGAAGCACACCTTAAATTAGATCAGCTGGAGACGGCTTCACCTGTGTTCCCTCCATCTGCTCACAAGCCTCCACCTCTGCAGAGCAGCCAACATTCAGCTGAGGTGCAGGACGCTCGTTCATCGAGCGGATCAGAGACACTGGCCCCGACGCAGAGCAGCAGAGGAACATCACGACTCGTCTCTTCATTTGAATGGTCCTCCACGTTTTAGACCTTTCAGTATAACAGACAGTAACCAGGCTCTAAGGCAGGTAACAGATCTGACCCACCACTAACCGGGCACTACACCACTACAGTCTATGATCCTTTATCCGCTAGCTTCATCACAGAAGACACACAAAAACTAAATATGATATTGTGTTTATTTTTTAGGCCCATGTCTGTTAACATGGAGGAGGCAGGGTTTACTGAGCTAATTCAAAGACTCCTTTCATTTCACCCCTTCATCAGTATCAGGCTTCAACTCATGTCCTCTTCCTCTGCAGCGGTATAATGTCACCTGACCGGAGGGCTAGCGCCACCTACTGCAGTGGAATATAACGTTCATAAATTCACACTTTCTTTGTGACACATGTGGAAGGAAATAAATGATCAGTGATGAGTTTACATAACAAACTGAAGACGAGATGTAAGGAGAGAAATCACATGTGCAAGAAAAACAGAAAGAGTGAGAGGAGGAAAAAACACACGACCATCTGTAAAGAAGAGAGAGAGAGAGAGAGAGAGAGAGAGAGAGAGAGAGAGAGGGAGATAGAGAGAGAGAGAGAGATAGAGAGAGAGAGAGAGAGAGAGAGAGAGAGAGAGAGGGAGAGAGAGAGAGAGAGGGAGAGAGAGAGAGAGGGAGGTGGTGCTCATGTTGTGTTGTTGTTGTGAGGAGCCGCTCGATGCCTCAGGGTTTGGTGCCATTTGGTGCCTGTTTGGATAACGAGCCTCACAAAACACACACACACTGAAATTCACACAGCAACACATCGATATAGAAACATATACACACACACACACACACAAACTCTCTCTCTCTCTCTCGCTCTCTCTCTCTGGTGAAGCAAGCTCCGCATAAACTGTGTCTCACTAACACATATTTCCCAGAGTCCCTGTTGTTTCCTAATGTAGAGCGCCGCAAGCCTTCAGGGCAGAGGAGCAGGACGGTTGCTGGTTCCAATCCCTGGGACAATATGGCTCCAGAAACGTGAATGGGAATAACGTCCCCTCGCTATGAAACATGTTTTTAATCCCAGCTTGGACTGTTTCTAGTCTCTAAAGGGTTTTCACTTTCCTGACGTGTTCCTGACGTGTTCCTGGCATGGGGCTGACATGTCCTGGAGCTTCTGTATCTGAGTCAGTGTCTCTGGACATGTTCTGGATCTTCTCCTGCAGCCTCCTGGTGAAATGTGTGTTACATGTCAGAGTGAGTCCATGTGAGGAACCAGCAGGACAATGTGTGGAAGCTTCCCAGTGAGCGAGTGGACGTGTTGATGAGGTTGGAGGAAGAGGAGCTGTACTCTACTGCGACTGTAATGTGACTGTAAACAGATTTAGATCAGCACAATTAATACCTACACACACACACTCACACACACACACACACACACACACACACACACACAGGAGGTTCAGGTGTTGAGTTGTTAATGTAATTACGGAGCTCAACAGTTAATCACAGAACATTATTAATTATGACATACTGACACACTGACCTCCTCTGTGTGTGTGTGTGTGTGTGTGTGTGTGTGTGTGTGTGTGTGTTTTGTACTCTGTATTATAGACTGTAGCACTCTGCAGTGTGATAGCTGGAGGCTACGGGGGCCGAGGAGGGACATTACAATAAAATGTCTTCCTCGAGTGAAGACACTGTTTGTTTACTTTAGGAATCTGTGATTTAGTCTCAGTTCAAACCTTCAGTCCTGTGACATCACTACAGCCACAATATGAAATACTAATAATAATGATTCCCCTTTGATCTTGGAGATGAAATGTGACTCTTGACCTGAGGGTTGAAAGCTAAAGGGT
Organism: Platichthys flesus; assembly: GCF_949316205.1. Taxonomy (NCBI): domain Eukaryota; kingdom Metazoa; phylum Chordata; class Actinopteri; order Pleuronectiformes; family Pleuronectidae; genus Platichthys; species Platichthys flesus. The sequence continues at coordinate 27,111,429 of NC_084951.1, read as the reverse complement.
TCATCATTGACGGATCAGGAAATACCATTTCTTTAGTTTGACCTGATGGAGGCGCTAGAGAAGAACTCAGATGATCACCACAACAAAGATAGACGATGTAACAGCTTCCTGAAGTGAAGCCAATCATCTCTATCACCCCCTGGTGTTCGGCTGCAGTACAGGTCATCAACCCCTCCTCCTCCACGTTAGCAGGTGGGACAGGTTGTTGTTATCTCACTGTTTGTTCCAGTGGATCTGATCACTTTGGTTTTAATGAGTTATTTGATGATGAGAACCAATCCAGCACAAAGACTCCAGCTCATCATATCAACATCGCACGTCTCTAGATAAATACAGCTCTGACTCTGCACCCCCCCCCCCCCCCCACCTCATCTACTGGTGTCAGACTGGGAGTCCGACCCCGTCTCACTGGGAGTCGCTGCTCGTCCTGTCACAGAGCTGCGTCCTCACTTCCTGTCATGGCTGCTGTTTACAGTCAGTGTGTGACAGCGCCCGTCACAGCCAATCAGCCGTGTCCTCCAACATGACCTCCAGGTCTGAGTTCCTCTTTCTGATATTTACTGATGAGAGCATCACCAATGGTTCATGTCCTCCTCATTACTTCTGTTAGTATGAGAACCTGTGATCCACTCACTGTCCACTGGTCACCACTCAGAGACGCAGCTGGTTTCCAGTGATCTGCTGGTTCTGGTTTCACTTTGTGATTTAGAAACTAAAGAACTTTGCCTGATGGGCGGAGTCTACCTGTACTTGACTCTGATTGGTTTGTAGACGGCGTCTGACAGGGGTGTCTTGTCAATTTGGGGCGGGGGGGGGGGGGGGTGTAGTGTTCCTTTTTGTTTGGAGGAAATGAATGAAGCTTTGTTAGGTTGCCATGGTAACATCATTATGGTATGACCAGCAGCATCAGAACCTAGGTGCAGTACTTCACAGTACTCGGAGTCGTCAGTACTACAGTACTAAAGTAATCCAGTACTCCACAGTACCCTTCAGTAGTACAGTACTAGTGTACTCCAGTACTCCACACTAGTTCAGATTCACCAAAGGAAACATTATATCGTCGGAGGTGAAGACTGCAGCTGCTTCTTCTTCTTCTTCTTCTTCTTCTTCTTCTTCTTCTTCATATTCTTCTTCTTCTTCTTCTTCTTCTGCTTCTTCTTCTTCTTCTTCTTCTTCTTCTTCTTCTACTGTTTAATTCAGTCTCTACTTCCCGTGATTGATCTAAAACCCCAAACTATCAAACAAAGTGTTTTCACTGCAAAGCAGCAGAACCATCGTCTCTCATTCTCTCCTGACAGATGTGTTTTCTCCCACAGCCCGTTCACCAGCTGTGAAACATCTGGATAATGTGATGTGTTCTCCCGTGAGTTCACTCAGACATTATCAGAGTTCCGTCCACAGCCTCTGACTCTGATGTGAATGTTCTCCCATACGGCCTCTCCAGATCATTTACAGAGATCGTCTTTAGTTCAGTGCAGATCTGAAATCAGCTTCAGAGCCTCGACTCCTTCTGCTCCGTGAACGAGATGAAAGTGACTCCGCCCACCTGGTGACACAAGATGTGACTCTGACTGTCTGATAGTTCTATACTCTGTGTCTCTCAGAGTGGACTGAGTGTGTGTGTGTGTGAGTGTGTGTGTGTTATCAACTACATGTGACTCCATGCTTCAGTGTATCAGTGTGTGTTTGTATTGTTTGTGCAGGAACTGGCATCATCGCTCTGACACAGTAACCAACATAGATCAGATAGATTTCTAATCAGTGTGTGTGTGTGTGTGTGTGTGTGTGTGTGTGTGTGTGTGTGTGTGTGTGCATGCATGTGTGTGTGTGTCCTGCAGAATGCGGGTTTCATCCAGTGTTGTTAGTTACCACCCCTGGCTATGAATGCAGAATGACAAACAGAAACAGAGCATGTGTGTGTGTGTGTGTGTGCGTGTGTGTGTTTGTGTGTGTACATGCATGTTTATGTGAGTGCAAAGGTGGAGGAATAACACAATGTCAGAAACAAATATAAATTAGAAATCTGTATGTGTGTGTGTATGTGTGTATGTGTGTGTGTGTTTGTGTGTGTGTGTGTGTGTGTGTGCGTGTGTGCGTGTGCGTGTGTTTATGTGTGTGTGTTTGTCGTCTTCCCCCGGACTCATGTGGTTTCACAGGAAAAACAAGCTGCCGAGCAGAGCCAAGGTTTATATGTGAGTGTTATCTTGTTTACATGCTGCAGTGGGTTTATATGCATTGTGGGTGTTGGTGTGTGTTGTTGTGTGTTATTGTGTGTAGTCCTGAATTCTACAGAGTGTTGTTGTGTTGTAGGGATTTCACAGAGAATAATGCAGTGATACTGAACCAGGCTCGTGTCTGTTTGTCCACCAGACACAGGAGCTAAATGTCAGTGTTATAAATATAATTGAGGTTATTTTAACCCTGGTAATAGACACTCATCAGGATCCCCCCCCCCCCCCCCCCCCCCCCCTCTTCCTGAATGTGATCTGTTTTCAGATAACTGGGAGTTTCCCATGTTCTGTTTAGTTGAACTGTTTTAAGCTGAACAGGTGAAAAATAACTCCAGGAAGCTCTGATGATATTTATTTTCCCAGTCAGCTTATTCAATAACCACTGAGACTTAGGGGAGTCCAGTCGAACCTTGTGCATGTTCTGAAATTAATCTACTGACATTGTGAATGATGTGAAAAGTAAAACCCAGCATGGAGTGTGTTTATAAGCCTCAGGTCAGGTTTTCCTTCAATTTGTCACTTGTCTGTAAAACGTTCAGAAACAAGCGACGATAATAAATCTGTGTGAGCAGTCGAGGCTTCAGCTGAGCAGACCACTGACAAATTAAAACTGTGTTGTACATGATTAGGGACTGACTGGAGCCGAAGGCCTGTTTATACCGTTAATGTCACATTTCAGATTTCTCTGAAAGCTCCAATATAACTAATGTGGCCTGAAAACCAAGCATGGAGCAAACACCCCAGTTTAATGGGATTAAACCCAAATGTACTGGACACAGTGTTATTCTGAAAATGCAGATCCTTGTATATTGTCGACAGGAATTCATTTCACTGCCTGCAGCCGCAACAGCCCTCACAAATATAACAGAGCAGCCTGGGAGACCACACGCAGGGCACAGCCAAGTGATCAAGGTTCCACTCGCTGCTCATGAAGCTCAAGTGAAGAACGTCCATTAAATCAATGTCCTCGAAACAAGTTAACAACCACAAAGAGGTTTTATAACAACAGATGTTACACAAATTGAATTCAGGGTTTTTATGACAGTGACTTTAATGAAGGAGACATTCTGTTCATCTTCAGGTTGATCGATTTGATGAGTGTTATGACTCCATCGCTGCAGCTCCTCCTTTCAGCCTCTGTCTCAAACACTTGGCTCCTGAAATGTGATTGGTCAACTGCTTCCAGTGGGTTGAGAACCACTCGACCTGACTTGGTGAGCTGGACGACTGACGAGTGTCCTCTGACTGCTCGGTAGCGCCCCCACCAGGGGATGAACCCCACTGCTAACAGGAGCGTGATAACCTCAAAGTAACAAAGATGGTGACAGATGTTTGAAAAGTAGAATCTGGCAAAGCTGTGGTAACGTCAGGGTCACATGAAGTTTACTGTACGACCTCGTGCTGCAGGAAGCTGCCAGCGGGGGGGCTGTGCACGGCCGGAGGATAAATCAAACACACCTCACCTCAACTCAACCCTGCAGCTGGCTCGGCTTCAGCTGCCCGAGGAGCGATGTGAAGGGGGGAGGAGGAGAGGAAGAGGGGAGAGGAGGAGGAGGAGAGGAGGAAGAGGAGAAGAGGAGAGGAGGAAGAGGAAGAGGAGGAAGAGGAGGAGAGGAGAGGAGGAAGAGGAGGAAGAGGAGGAAGAGGAGGAAGAGGAG